>NC_088238.1:65220036-65360036 GCF_036934945.1 Oncorhynchus masou masou | reverse complement strand
CACAGGGCGCCAGTGGCGAATTTGCCAATCTTGGTGTTCTCTGGCAAATGCCAAACGTCCTGCACAGTGTTGGGCTGTAAGCACAACCCCCACCTGTGGACGTCGGGCCCTCATACCACCCTTATGGAGTCTGTTTCTGACAGTTTGAGCAGACACATGCACATTTGTGGCCTGCTGGAGGTCATTTTGCAGGGCTCTGGCAGTGCTCCTCCTGCTCCTCCTTGCACAAAGGCGGAGGTAGCGGTCCTGCTGCTGGGTTGTTGCCCTCCTACGGCCTCCTCCACGTCTCCTGATGTACTGGCCTGTCTCCTGGTAGCGCCTCCATGCTCTGGACACTACGCTGACAGACACAGCAAACCTTCTTGCCACAGCTCGCATTGATGTGCCATCCTGGATGAGCTGCACTACCTGAGCCACTTGTGTGGGTTGTAGACTCCGTCTCATGCTACCACTAGAGTGAAAGCACCGCCAGCATTCAAAAGTGGCCAAAACATCAGCCAGGAAGCATAGGAACTGAGAAGTGGTCTGTGGTCACCACCTGCAGAACCACTCCTTTATTGGGGGTGTCTTGCTAATTGCCTATAATTTCCACCTGTTGTCTATTCCATTTGCACAACAGCATGTGCAATTTATTGTCAATCAGTGTTGCTTCCTAAGTGGACAGTTTGATTTCACAGAAGTGTGATTGACTTGGAGTTACATTGTGTTGTTTAAGTGTTCCCTTTATTTTTTTGAGCAGTGTATATACAGTTGTGTGAAGTACTTAAGTAGTACTTTCAAGTATTTAGATGGTGGGTGAGATGTGGGTAGATGGTGGGTGAGTTGTGGGTAGATGGTGGGTGAGATGTGAGATGTGGGTGAGATGTGGGTGAGATGTGGGTAGATGGTGGGTGAGATGTGAGATGTGGGTGAGTTGTGAGATGTGGGTGAGATGGTGGGTGATATATGGGTGAGATGGTGGGTGAGATGTGAGATGTGGGTGAGATGTGAGATGTGGGTGAGTTGTGAGATGTGGGTGAGATGTGGGTGAAATGTGGGTGAGTTGTGAGATATGGGTGAGATGTGGGTGAGATGGTGGGTGAGATATGAGATGTGGGTGAGTTGTGAGATGTGGGTGAGATGGTGGGTGAGACATGCGATGTGGGTGAGATGTGGGTGAGATGTGAGATGTGGGTGAGATGGTGGGTGAGATGGTGGGTGAGATGTGAGATGGTGGGTGAGATGTGGGTGAGATGTGAGTTGTGGGTGAGATGGTGGGTGAGATGTGAGATGTGGGTGAGATGGTGGGTGAGATGTGAGATGTGGGTGAGATGTGGGTGAGATGTGAGATGTGGGTGAGATGGTGGGTGAGATGTGAGAGGGTGGGTGAGACACGGGTGAGACGGTGGATGAGATGCGAGATGGTGGGTGAGATGTGGGTGAGATGTGAGTTGTGGGTGAGATGGTGGGTGAGATGTGAGATGTGGGTGAGATGGTGGGTGAGATGTGAGATGTGGGTGAGCTGGTGGGTGAGATGTGAGATGGTGGGTGAGATGTGGGTGAGATGTGAGTTGTGGGTGAGATGGTGGGTGAGATGTGAGATGTGGGTGAGATGGTGGGTGAGA
This sequence comes from Oncorhynchus masou masou, assembly GCF_036934945.1. Taxonomy (NCBI): domain Eukaryota; kingdom Metazoa; phylum Chordata; class Actinopteri; order Salmoniformes; family Salmonidae; genus Oncorhynchus; species Oncorhynchus masou. Next base: position 65,358,432 of record NC_088238.1, on the reverse strand, counting down.
TGTGAGATGTGGGTGAGCTGGTGGGTGAGATGTGGGTGAGATGTGGGTGAGATGGTGGGTGAGTTTCTCGGTGTGTGTGTTGGTGTTTCTCTGTGTGTGTTTCTCAGTGTGTGTTTCTCAGTGTGTGTTTCTCAGTGTGTGTGTTGGTGTGTGTGTGTGTGTTTCTCTGTGTGTGTGTGTTTCTCTGTGTGTGTGTGTTTCGCGGTGTGTGTGTTTCTCGGTGTGTGTGTGTTGGTGTGTGTGTGTGTGTTACTCGGTGTGTGTGTTGGTGAGTTACCTGGTCTTGAGCGAGCAGGATAGCCACTCTTCATGTCTGTCAAATGTGATCAAGTAGGATGCAATCTCCTAGGAAACAACATCTGTTATAACTAATTCATAACCACTGTATCACTACCTTACTACTAGTCACTAGTCTGTAACCAGTCTTTCTATAACATGTGTGGAAATCAGCCTTTAACTTTTACTTGAAGAATAATTTGTAACAGCCTAAAACTAGTATATAACTAGTATATAATCAGCCTATAACTAGTCTATAAGTTATAACAGTCTATAAAACCAGTCCAGTCTATAATAAGTATTTAAGTCTATAACAGTCTATAACAAGTCTATAACAAGTATATAACAGTATATAACAAGTCTATAACAGTATATAACAGTCTATAACAAGTCTATAACAGTCTATAACAAGTCTATAACAGTATATAACAGTATATAACAAGTCTATAACAGTCTATAACAAGTCTATAACAGTCTATAACAGTCAATAACAAGTCTATAACAGTCTATAACAAGTCTATAATAAGTATTTAAGTCTATAACAGTCTATAACAAGTATATAACAAGTCTATAACAGTCTATAACAAGTATATAAGTCTGTAACAGTCTATAAAAGGTCTATAACAGTCTATAACATTACATTTACATTTAAGTCATTTAGCAGACGCTCTTATCCAGAGCTATAACAGTCTATAACAAGTATTTAAGTCTATAACAAGTCTATAACAGTACATAACAGTCTATATTAGTATATAAGTCTATAACAGTCTATATCAAGTCTATAACAAGTCTATAACAGTTTATAACAGTCTATAACAAGTCTATAGCAAATCTATAGCAAGTCTATAACAGTCTATAACAGTCGATAAGTCTATAACAGTCTATAACAGTCAATAACAAGTCTATAACAGTATATAACAAGTCTATAACAGTCTATAATAAGTATTTAAGTCTAACAATCTATAACAAGTCTATAACAAGTCTATAACAAGTCTATAACAGTCTATAACAAGTCTATAACAGTCTATAACAAGTCTATAACAGTATATAACAGTCTATAACAGTATATAACAGTCTATAACAAGTATTTAAGTTATTACAGTCTATAACAAGTTCATAAAAAGTCTATAACAAGTCTATAACAGTCTATAACTGTCTATAACAGTCTATAACAGTATATAACAGTCGATAACAAGTCTATAACAGTTTATATCAAGTCTATAACAGTATATAACAGTCTATAACAAGTCTATAACAGTTTATATCAAGTCTATAACAGTATATACAGTATATAACAGTCTATAACAGTCTATAACAAGTTCATAACAAGTCTATAACAAGTCTATAACAGTATATAACAGTCTATAACAAGTCTATAACAAGTCTATAACAAGTCTATAACAGTCTATAACAGTCTATAAGAGTATATAACAAGTCTATAACAAGTCTATAACAGTTTATATCAAGTCTATAACAGTATATAACAAGTCTATAACAAGTCTATAACAAGTCTATAACAAGTCTATAACAGTCTATAACAGTCTATAACAAGTCTATAACAAGTCTATAACAGTCTATAAGAGTATATAACAAGTCTATAACAGTCTATAACAATCTATATCAAGTCTATAACAGTCTATAACAAGTCTATAACAGTCTATAACAAGTCTATAACAGTCTATAACAAGTCTATAACAGTATATAACAGTATATAACAAGTCTATAACAGTCTATAACAGTCTATAACAGTCGATAACAGTCGATAACAGTCGATAACAGTCTATAACAAGTATTTAAGTCTATAACAGTCTATAACAGTCTATAACAAGTATAATACGTATTAAAGTCTATAACAGTCTATAACAAGTCTATAACAAGTTTATAACCAGTTTAGTTTATAACAAGTATATAACCAGTCATAACTAGTCTATAATCTGCCTATAACTAGTATATAACCAGTCAGTAAGTACTCTATAACTAGTCTATAACCAGTCTAGTCTATAAGACGTCTATAACATTCTATAACCAGGCTATAACCAGTCTAGTCTATAACCAGTCTAGTCTATAACCTGGCTATAACCAGTCAATAAGTACTCTATAACTAGTCTATAACCAGTGAATAAGTACTCTATAACTAGTCTATAACCAGTCTAGTCTATAAGATGACTATAACATTATATAACCAGGCTATAACCAGTCAATAAGTACTCTATAACTAGTCTATAACCAGTCTAGTCTATAACCAGTCTATAACCACCGTGCTTCTACACCTGCATTGCTTGCTGTTTGGGGTTTTAGGCTGGGTTTCTATACAGCACTTTGATATATCAGCTGATGTAAGAAGGGCTTTATTTGATAGATTGGTTGTAGACTGGTTATCAATCTAAAAGTAGTGTACAAACAGACTATAACTAGTCCATACCTAGTCTATAATGAGTCTACAGGGCAGTCTATAACCTGTCTAGTTCATAACTGGTCTACAACCAGTCTAGTTCATAACTGGTCTACAACCAGTCTACAACCAGTCTATAACAAGTCTATAACCAGTCTAGTACAGAATTATATAACTACTCTATAAATCAGTCTATAACTCGGCTATAATCAGCCTATAACTAGTCTAGTTTATAACAAGTTTTTAACCAGTCTATAACAGTCTATAACCAGTATGGTCTATAACTAGTCCAGAACCAGAATATAACTAGTCTATAACCAGAATATAACTAGTCTATAACCAGAATATAACTAGTCTATAACCAGAATATAACTAGTCTATAACCAGAATATAACTAGTCCATAACCAGAATATAACTAGTCTATAACCAGAATATAACTAGTCTATAACCAGAATATAACTAGTCTATAACCAGTCTAGTCTATAACTAGTTCGTCACTCTACCTCGTTGGTGTTCCATCGTAGTCTCTCCTTGGGTAGGGAGGTGGTTTGAGGGAGACGCTCCAACAACTTGTTAGGCAGAAACACCTTCATCTGGCCTCGACTGTTCTCTACATACACACAGAGAGACACACACACACACAAACACACAGAGACACACACACACACACAGAAAGAGATACACAGACACACACACACACACAGACACACAGAGACACACACACAGAGATACACACACACACACAAAGAAACACAGAGACACACAAAGGTTGTTAGGTGAAGGAGTTGGTATGGTGAGAGAATAGGTGAGAAAATGGAGAGATGGATGGAGAGGCAGAGAGATGGAGAAATGGAGAGATGGATGGAGAGATGGAGAGATGGAGAGACAGAAGGAGAGACAGAGAGATGGAGAGACAGAGAAATGGAGAAATGGAGAGATGGAGAGACAGAGAGATGGAGAAATGGAGAGATGGATGGAGAGATGGAGAGACAGATGGAGAGAGAGAGATGGAGAGAGAGAGATGGAGAGATTGATGGAGAGATGGAGAGATGAAGAGATGGATGGAGAGATGTAGAGACAGATGGAGAGAGAGATGGAAAGACAGAGAGATGGAGAGATGGATGGAGAGATGGAGATACGGAGAGATGGAGAGATGGGTGGAGAGATGTAGAGACAGATGGAGAGAGAGAGATGGAGAGAGAGAGATGGAGAGATGGATGGAGAAATGGAGAGACGAAGAGATGAAGAGATGGATGGAGAGATGTTGAGACAGATGGAGAGAGAGAGATGGAAAGACAGAGAGATGGAGAGATGGATGGAGAGATGGAGAGATGGAGAGATGGATGGAGAGATGTAGAGACAGATGGAGAGAGAGATGGAGAGATGGATGGAGAGATGTAGAGACAGATGGAGAGAGAGAGATGAGAGATGGAGAGATGTAGAGACAGATGGAGAGAGAGAGATGGAGAGAGAGATGGAGAGATGGATGGAGAGATGGAGAAATGGAGAGACGGAGAGATGGAGAGATGAAGAGATGGATGGAGAGAGAGAGATGGAAAGACAGAGAGATGGAGAGATGGATGGAGAGATGGAGATATGGAGAGACGGAGAGATGGATGGAGAGATGTAGAGACAGATGGAGACGGAGAAATGGAGAGATGGATGGAGAGACGGATGAAGAGATGGAGAGATGAACGGAGAAACGGAGAGATGAACGGAGAAACGGAGAGATGAACGGAGAAACGGAGAGATGAACGGAGAGACGGAGAGATGAACGGAGAAACGGAGAGATGAACGGAGAGACGGAGAGATGAACGGAGAAACAGAGAGATGAACGGAGAAACGGAGAGATGAACGGAGAAACGGAGAGATGAAGAGATGGATGGAGAGATGGAGAGACAGAAAAATATGGAGAGATGGAGAGATGGATGGAGAGATGGATGGAGAGATGGAGAGAGACGGATGGAGAGAGACGGATGGATGGATGGATGGATGGATGGAGAGTTGGATGGATGGATGGATGGATTAGATGGAGAGATAGACAGATGGAGAGTTGGATATATGGATGGATGGATGGAGAGTTGGATGGAGAGTTGGATGGATAGAGAGATGGAGAGAAGGATAGATGGATGGAGATATGGATGGAGAGAGATGGAGGCGGATGGAGAGACGGAGAGAGAGATGGATGGATGGAGAGATGGATGGAGAGATAGAGAGACGGATAAATACACAGACAGACAGACAGATGTTTTGTGATGGTGTGACATCATCCGTGTGCGACAGACAGACTCACCTGACTCTTTTGTGCTCTCTCTCTCCTTATTGTTCATGATGACTAGACGACTCACTCCAACCAGCGGCACTACACACAACTCACACACCACAGAGGTCCACACTGCGATACTACACACACACACAGGAAATCAATACAAATAATATATCAATAAGTAGAAGAGGAACAGATTGGATCAAAGAACACACACCTGGTACACACACCTGGTACACACACACACACCTGGTACACACACACCTGATACACACACACACCTAATATACACACACACCTAATATACACACACACCTAATATACACACACCTGATACACACACCCACATGATACACACACCTGGTACACACACACACCTGATACACACACACATACCTGACACACACACACACACCTGACACGCACACACGCCTGACACACAAACACACCTGACACACACACACACCTGACACACCTGATACACACACACCTGACACACCTGATACACACACACACCTGACACACCTGACACACCTGATACACACACACCTGAAACACCTGATACACACACACACATGACACACCAGATACACACACACCTGATACACCTGATACACACACACACCTGACACACCTGATACACACACACACATGACACACCAGATACACACACACCTGATACACACACACACATGATACACACACACCAGATACACACACACCTGATACACACACACACACCTGATACACACACACCTGATACACACACACACCTGATACACACACACACCTGATACACACCCACACCTGATACACACACCAGATACACACACACCTGATACACACACACACCTGATACACACACACCTGATACACACACACCTGACACACACACACCTGATACACACACACACGATACACACACACCTGATACACACACACCTGATACACACACACACCTGATACACACACACCAGATACACACACACCTGATACACACACACCTGATACACACGGCAGTGTAGCCTAGTGGTTAGAGCGTTGGACTAGTAACCGAATCTGAAATGAAAGCAGACATACATCTGGAATGAAGGCAGACATACATCTGGAATGAAGGCAGACATACATCTGGAATGAAGGCAGACATACATCTGGAATGAAGGCAGACAGACATCTGGAATGAAGGCAGACAGACACACACCTGGAATGAAGGCAGACAGACATCTGGAATGAAGGCAGACATACATCTGGAATGAAGGCAGAAAGACATCTGGAATGAAGGCAGACAGACATCTGGAATGAAGGCAGACATACATCTGGAATGAAGGCAGACATACATCTGGAATGAAGGCAGACATACATCTGGAATGAAGGCAGACAGACATCTGGAATGAAGGCAGACAGACACACACCTGGAATGAAGGCAGACAGACACACACCTGGAATGAAGGCAGACAGACATCTGGAATGAAGGCAGAAAGACATCTGGAATGAAGGCAGACATACATCTGGAATGAAGGCAGAAAGACATCTGGAATGAAGGCAGACATACATCTGAAATGAAGGCAGAAAGACATCTGGAATGAAGGCAGAAAGACATCTGGAAGGAAGGCAGACAGACATTTGAAAGGAAGGCATACAGACATCTGAAATGAAGGCAGAAAGACATCTGGAAGGAAGGCAGACAGACAGACAGACAGACAGACAGACAGACACCTGGAATGAAGGCAGACAGACAGACATCTGGAATGAAGGCAGACAGACATCTGGAATGAAGGCAGACAGACATCTGAAATGAAGATAGACAGCCAGACATCTGAAATGAAGGCAGACAGACATCTGAAATGAAGGCAGACATACATGTTCAGGCCATCCTGTCAACTAACAAACCAGCTGTCACATGTTCAGGCTATCCTGTCATGTAACCAACCTCAAACACACACACTGAATGACCAGCCATAATCATTCAGTATCATTACCATCATTAGGTTTTCTGATGACACAACAGTGGTAGGCCTGATCACCGACAACGATGAGACAGCCTATAGGGAGGAGGTCAGAGACCTGGCCGTGTGGTGCCAGGACAACAACCTCTCCCTCAACGTGACCAAGACAAAGGAGATGATTGTGGACTACAGGAAAAGGAGGACCGAGCACGCCCCCATTCTCATCGACGGGGCTGTAGTGGAGCAGGTGGAGACCTCCTTGGTGTCCACATCACCAACAAACTAACATGGTCCAAGCACACCAAGACAGTCATGAAGAGGGCATGACAAAACCTATTCCCCCTCAGGAGACTGAAAAGATTTGGCATGGGTCCTCAGATCCTCAAAAGGTTTTACCAGCTGCACGATCAAGAGCATCCTAACGGGTTGCATCACTGCCTGGTATGGCAACTGCTCGACAAGGCACTACAGAGGGCAGTGCGTACGGCCCAGTACATCACCGGGGCCAAGCTTCCTGCCATCCAGGACTGTTATACCAGGCGGTGTCAGAGGAAGGCCCTAAAAATTGTCAAAGACTCCAGACACCCTAGTAATAGACTGTTCTCTCTGCTACTGCATGACTCTGTACCGGTACCCCCTGTATATAGCCTCCACATTGACTCTGTACCGGTACCCCCTGTATATAGCCTCCACATTGACTCTGTACCGGTACCCCCTGTATATAGCCTCCACATTGACTCTGTACCGGTACCCCCTGTATATAGCCTCCACATTGACTCTGTACCGGTACCCCCTGTATATAGCCTCCACATTGACTCTGTACTGGTACCCCCTGTATATAGCCTCCACATTGACTCTGTACTGGTACCCCCTGTATATAGCCTCCACATTGACTCTGTACTGGTAACCCCTGTATATAGCCTCCACATTGACTCTGTACCGGTACCCCCTGTATATAGCCTCCACATTGACTCTGTACCGGTACCCCCTGTATATAGCCTCCACGTTGACTCTGTACCTGTACCCCCTGTATATAGCCTCCACATTGACTCTGTACCGGTACCCCCTGTATATAGCCTCCACATTGACTCTGTACCGGTACCCCCTGTATATAGCCTCCACATTAACTCTGTACCGGTACCCCTGTATATAGCCTCCACATTGACTCTGTACCGGTACCCCCTGTATATAGCCTCCACATTGACTCTGTACCGGTACCCCCTGTATATAGCCTCCACATTGACTCTGTACCGGTACCCCCTGTATATAGCCTCCACATTGACTCTGTACCGGTACCCCCTGTATATAGCCTCCACATTGACTCTGTACCGTAATACCCTGCATAAAGCCCCGCTATTGTTATTTACTGCTGCTCTTTAGTCATTTATTATTGTTATATCTTACTTATTTTTAGGTATTTTCTTAACACTGCATTGTTGGTTAAGGGCTTGTAAGTAAGCATTTCACTGTAAGGTCTACCTACACCTGTTGTATTCGGGGCATGTGAAAATAAAATTTGATTTGATTTGACAAGCAGAGCAGGGATCAGCCCACGGCGTGTAACAGTATCCCCTTTATCAATTAGTTAATGAAGAGTACACATACACACACACAGAGAGACAGACAGAAGAGACTCTCAGTAAACACAAACCGGAATATCAAGTGAACCCATCAGCTGGCAATCCTCAAAGACAGTAATTCAGCTGAATTACAGCAGTTATAAATGTGGATGTTTAATATAAACTAAGAGATTCTTTGCAATAAAACTAAAACAGTCCAAAAGTCCCACTGACATCACAAGCAGCAATCAGCAGTTGAAACAAAAACAAAGTGTCCTCCCCACCTGTTTTGGTAAAAAGCTGAGTGTTGGGGCTGGAGAAATGTGACCACTCTCTAATCGACAGAGCTATGGATTCAAGGACTGACCATCCCTGCTATCAAAGTTACAGTTTGAACCATTGTTTGGAGGCTATCTAGTGTTTGTTTACATGACGACTTTCTTTACAACCATTGGAGTATAACACACTTATATTTGGGTTCTGATGGGTTGACCTAAGCTTATGAGGCATTTAATGGTTATATTCTTCAATGGGTACGTATCATTCATTTATATATCCCAAAATTGATGTAGCAACTACGGATTGCCCCTGTAAACCACGCCTGGACAACACCACCACGGCTTTCAACTCTCTCTGACAAGTGACAACACAACATGGTGTGTCATGTTTATCATGTTTACCGACACCCGGTACACCGACACACCCAGCTGTCAGGTATCCTCCGGTGGCTAGGCCCAGTCCTGCGGCTCGCCTGCTGTCCCTGCCCTGCCCTGGATTCCCCTCCACCGGCTAACACCACTCAGCTTCCTTCCCTTCGCCCGGAGCTCAGAAAGCATATCCAGCGCTACCGACGGTGCCTAACCAACTATCTCAGCACCAAATAACAGCACTACATCACAGATACAATAGACAACAACAGCTAGACAACACATCATCATAATATGGGATGCTTATTCGCATAGTGTCATTTAATGGTGTGTATTTTATTGTTGAAATAGCGATCTGTCGCTATCTAGCGTTGTCAGATCCAAATACTCTCTAAGAGGAGACATCCACCAGACACACATAGCCTCTCCGAACCCCGGAGTCTGGTCACCGGCGACAGTCCCGCTGCCGGCCCGTTGACAGCGCACCCAAAACAACCAGAACAGAATGGAGAGGACCAAGACTTACCACCTTCCGCCTTTCCTGGCGCCGCCATCTTCTTCTTAACACCGACGTCACTCCGTAGAGAGGGAGAGAGAGAGAGAGCAAGAGAAAGAGAGAGTGGGAGAGAGAGAGAGAGAGAGAGAGAGAGAGAGAGAGAGAGAGAGAGAGAGAGAGAGAGAGAGAGAGAGAGGGGGGGGGGGAGATAGAGAGTGGGAGAGAGAGTGGGAGATTGTCAGATTATGTAAAGAAGAAAGTAAGGGAGGTGAGCCAGAAAGGGAAATCGCGTTTTGGTCTCGGAGGGAGACAGGTCACTAAGGAGGAGCGGAGAGTGGGATGGAGAGACAGGAGGAGAGGACAGAAAATGGGTGTCGGTGTGGATCCAAGGAGATGCAGAGAGAGAGAAGAGCAGGAGAACGTGTGTCGGTGTGAGAGAGAGGGGCCTCAATCTGGTGAATACCTAGTAGTCAGTACAGTTCCTAGCTGTAGATTATCTAATAATAATCATTCATTCTAGCCATAATAATTCAGTTACCATATTCCACAACAGTCCCCAGCTTTATCCACAGTTAGTTAAACACCATCATCATTATAGAAGGACTTTGAACAACTTCACCGTACATACTCAGTTTGTGTAGAATAAAAGGTTGAGAATAAATATCAATATTCATGTTTTCTTCAAAAGGCCTGCTATAGGTATCAGTCCTCATGATACCTGCTATAGGTTATCAGTCCTCATGATACCTGCTATAGGTTATCAGTCCCCATGATGCCTGCTATAGGTTATCAGTCCTCATGATACCTGCTGTAGGTTATCAGTCCCCATGATGCCTGCTATAGGTTATCAGTCCTCATGATACCTGCTGTAGGTTATCAGTCCTCATGATGCCTGCTATAGGTTATCAGTCCTCATGATGCCTGCTATAGGTATCAGTCCTCATGATACCTGCTATAGGTTATCAGTCCCCATGATGCCTGCTATAGGTTATCAGTCCTCATGATACCTGCTGTAGGTTATCAGTCCTCATGATGCCTGCTATAGGTTATCAGTCCTCATGATGCCTGCTATAGGTTATCAGTCCTCATGATGCCTGCTATAGGTATCAGTCCTCATGATACCTGCTATAGGTTATCAGTCCTCATGATACTTGCTATAGGTTATCAGTCCCCATGATGCCTGCTATAGGTTATCAGTCCTCATGATACCTGCTATAGGTTATCAGTCCCCATGATGCCTGCTATAGGTTATCAGTCCTCATGATGCCTGCTGTAGGTTATCAGTCCTCATGATGCCTGCTATAGATTATCAGTCCTCACGATGCCTGCTATAGGTTATCAGTCCTCATGATGCCTGCTGTAGGTTATCAGTCCTCATGATGCCTGCTAAAGGTTATCAGTCCTCATGATGCCTGCTATAGGTTATCAGTCCTCATGATGCCTGCTATAGGTTATCAGTCATCATGATGCCTGCTATAGGTTATCAGTCCTCATGATGCCTGCTATAGGTATCAGTCATCATGATGCCTGCTATAGGTTATCAGTCCTCATGATGCCTGCTATAGGTTATCAGTCCTCATGATGCCTGCTATAGGTTATCAGTCCTCATGATGCCTGCTATAGGTTATCAGTCCTCATGATGCCTGCTATAGGTTATCAGTCCTCATGATGCCTGCTATAGGTTATCAGTCCTCATGATGCCTGCTATAGGTTATCAGTCCTCACGATGCCTGCTATAGGTTATCAGTCCTCACGATGCCTGCTATAGGTTATCAGTCCTCATGATGCATGCAATAGGTTATCAGTCCTCATGATGCCTGCTATAGGTTATCAGTCCTCATGATGCCTGCTATAGGTTATCAGTCCTTATGATGCCTGCTATAGGTTATCAGTCCTCATGATGCCTGCTATAGGTTATCAGTCCTCGTGATACCTTCTAGTGTTTATCAGTCCTCATGATGCCTGCTATAGGTTAACAGTCCTCATGATGCCTGCTATAGGTTATCAGTCCTCATGATGCCTGCTATAGGTTATCAGTCCTCATGATGCCTGCTATAAGTTATCAGTCCTCGTGATACCTTCTAGTGTTTATCAGTCCTCGTGATACCTTCTAGTGTTTATCAGTCCTCATGGTACCTGCTATAGGTTATCAGTCCTCATGATACCTGCTAAAGGTTATCAGTCCTCATGATGCCTTCTCGTGTTTATCGGTCCTCATGATACCTTCTCGTGTTTATCAGTCCTCATGATACCTTCTATTGTTTATCAGTCCTCATGATGCCTTCTAGTGTTTATCAGTCCTCATGATGCCTGCTATAGGTTATCAGTCCTCATGATGCCTGCTATAGGTTATCAGTCCTCGTGATACCTTCTAGTGTTTATCAGTCCTCGTGATACCTTCTAGTGTTTATCAGTCCTCATGGTACCTGCTATAGGTTATCAGTCCTCATGATACCTGCTAAAGGTTATCAGTCCTCATGATGCCTTCTCGTGTTTATCGGTCCTCATGATACCTTCTCGTGTTTATCAGTCCTCATGATACCTTCTATTGTTTATCAGTCCTCATGATGCCTTCTAGTGTTTATCAGTCCTCATGATGCCTGCTATAGGTTATCAGTCCTCGTGATACCTGCTATAGGTTATCAGTCCTCGTGATACCTGCTATAGGTTATCAGTCCTCATGATACCTTCTAGTGTTTATCAGTCCTCATGATACCTTCTAGTGTTTATCAGTCCTCATGATACCTTCTAGTGTTTATCAGTCCTCATGATACCTTCTAGTGTTTATCAGTCCTCATGATACCTGCTATAGGTTATCAGTCCTCATGATGCCTGCTATAGGTTATCAGTCCTCATGATGCCTGCAATAGGTTATCAGTCCTCATGATGCCTGCTATAGGTTATCAGTCCTCATGATGCCTGCTATAGGTTATCAGTCCTCATGATGCCTGCTATAAGTTATCAGTCCTCGTGATACCTTCTAGTGTTTATCAGTCCTCATGATGCCTGCTATAGGTTATCAGTCCTCATGATGCCTGCTATAGGTTATCAGTCCTCATGATGCCTGCTATAAGTTATCAGTCCTCGTGATACCTTCTAGTGTTTATCAGTCCTCGTGATACCTTCTAGTGTTTATCAGTCCTCATGGTACCTGCTATAGGTTATCAGTCCTCATGATACCTGCTAAAGGTTATCAGTCCTCATGATGCCTTCTCATGTTTATCGGTCCTCATGATACCTTCTCGTGTTTATCAGTCCTCATGATACCTTCTATTGTTTATCAGTCCTCATGATGCCTTCTAGTGTTTATCAGTCCTCATGATGCCTGCTATAGGTTATCAGTCCTCGTGATACCTGCTATAGGTTATCAGTCCTCGTGATACCTGCTATAGGTTATCAGTCCTCATGATACCTTCTAGTGTTTATCAGTCCTCATGATACCTTCTAGTGTTTATCAGTCCTCATGATACCTTCTAGTGTTTATCAGTCCTCATGATACCTTCTAGTGTTTATCAGTCCTCATGATACCTGCTATAGGTTATCAGTCCTCATGATGCCTGCTATAGGTTATCAGTCCTCATGATGCCTGCAATAGGTTATCAGTCCTCATGATGCCTGCTATAGGTTATCAGTCCTCATGATGCCTGCTATAGGTTATCAGTCCTCATGATGCCTGCAATAGGTTATCAGTCCTCATGATGCCTGCTATAGGTTATCAGTCCTCATGATGCCTGCTATAGGTTATCAGTCCTTATGATGCCTGCTATAGGTTATCAGTCCTCATGATGCCTGCTATAGGTTATCAGTCCTCACGATGTCTGCTATAGGTTATCAGTCCTCATGATGCCTGCTATAGGTTATCAGTCCTCATGATACCTGCTATAGGTTATCAGCCCTCGTGATACCTTCTAGTGTTTATCAGTCCTCATGATGCCTGCTATAGGTTATCAGTCCTCATGATGCCTGCTATAGGTTATCAGTCCTCATGATGCCTGCTATAGGTTATCAGTCCTCATGATGCCTGCTATAGGTTATCAGTCCTCGTGATACCTTCTAGTGTTTATCAGTCCTCGTGATACCTTCTAGTGTTTATCAGTCCTCATGATGCCTGCTATAGGTTATCAGTCCTCATGATGCCTGCTATAGGTTATCAGTCCTCATGATGCCTGCTATAGGTTATCAGTCCTCATGATGCCTGCTATAGGTTATCAGTCCTCGTGATACCTTCTAGTGTTTATCAGTCCTCGTGATACCTTCTAGTGTTTATCAGTCCTCGTGATACCTTCTAGTGTTTATCAGTCCTCATGGTACCTGCTATAGGTTAACAGTCCTCATGATACCTGCTAAAGGTTATCAGACCTCATGATGCCTTCTCGTGTTTATCGGTCCTCATGATACCTTCTCGTGTTTATCAGTCCTCATGATACCTTCTACTGTTTATCAGTCCTCATGATGCCTTCTAGTGTTTATCAGTCCTCATGATGCCTGCTATAGGTTATCAGTCCTCGTGATACCTGCTATAGGTTATCAGTCCTCGTGATACCTGCTATAGGTTATCAGTCCTCATGATACCTTCTAGTGTTTATCAGTCCTCATGATACCTTCTAGTGTTTATCAGTCCTCATGATACCTTCTAGTGTTTATCAGTCCTCATGATACCTTCTAGTGTTTATCAGTCCTCATGATACCTGCTATAGGTTATCAGTCCTCATGATGCCTGCTATAGGTTATCAGTCCTCGTGATGCCTGCTATAGGTTATCAGTCCTCGTGATACTTGCACTAGGTTATCAGTCCTCATGATACCTGCTATGGGTTATCAGTCATTGTGATGCCTGCTATGGGTTATCAGTCCTTGTGATACCTTCTAGTGTTTATCAGTCCTCATGATACCTTCTAGTGTTTATCAGTCCTCATGATACCTGCTATAGGTTATCAGTCCTCGTGATACTTGCTATAGGATATCAGTCCTCATGATGCTTTCTCGTGTTTATCGGTCCTCATGGTACCTTCTCGTGTTTATCAGTCCTCATGATACCTTCTAGTGTTTATCAGTCCTCATGATACCCTCTAGTGTTTATCAGTCCTCATGATACCTTCTAGTCTTTATCATTCCTCATGATACCTTCTAGTGTTTATCAGTCCTCATGATACCTTCTAGTGTTTATTAGTCCTCATGATACCTTCTAGTGTTTTATTAGTCCTCATGAGACCTTCTAGTGTTTATCAGTCCTCATGATACCTTCTAGTGTTTATCAGTCCTCATGATACCTTCTAGTGTTTATTAGTCCTCATGATACCCTCTAGTGTTTATCAGTCCTCATGATACCTGCTGTAGGTTATCAGTCCCCATGATGCCTGCTATAGGTTATCAGTCCTCATGATACCTGCTGTAGGTTATCAGTCCTCATGATGCCTGCTATAGGTTATCAGTCCTCATGATGCCTGCTATAGGTTATCAGTCCTCATGATGCCTGCTATAGGTATCAGTCCTCATGATACCTGCTATAGGTTATCAGTCCCCATGATGCCTGCTATAGGTTATCAGTCCTCATGATACCTGCTGTAGGTTATCAGTCCTCATGATGCCTGCTATAGGTTATCAGTCCTCATGATGCCTGCTATAGGTTATCAGTCCTCATGATGCCTGCTATAGGTATCAGTCCTCATGATACCTGCTATAGGTTATCAGTCCTCATGATGCCTGCTATAGGTTATCAGTCCTCATGATGCCTGCTATAGGTTATCAGTCCTCATGATGCCTGCTATAGGTTATCAGTCCTCACGATGCCTGCTATAGGTTATCAGTCCTCACGATGCCTGCTATAGGTTATCAGTCCTCATGATGCCTGCAATAGGTTATCAGTCCTCATGATGCCTGCTATAGGTTATCAGTCCTCATGATGCCTGCTATAGGTTATCAGTCCTTATGATGCCTGCTATAGGTTATCAGTCCTCATGATGCCTGCTATAGGTTATCAGTCCTCGTGATACCTTCTAGTGTTTATCAGTCCTCATGATGCCTGCTATAGGTTATCAGTCCTCATGATGCCTGCTATAGGTTATCAGTCCTCATGATGCCTGCTATAGGTTATCAGTCCTCATGATGCCTGCTATAAGTTATCAGTCCTCGTGATACCTTCTAGTGTTTATCAGTCCTCGTGATACCTTCTAGTGTTTATCAGTCCTCATGGTACCTGCTATAGGTTATCAGTCCTCATGATACCTGCTAAAGGTTATCAGTCCTCATGATGCCTTCTCGTGTTTATCGGTCCTCATGATACCTTCTCGTGTTTATCAGTCCTCATGATACCTTCTATTGTTTATCAGTCCTCATGATGCCTTCTAGTGTTTATCAGTCCTCATGATGCCTGCTATAGGTTATCAGTCCTCATGATGCCTGCTATAGGTTATCAGTCCTCGTGATACCTTCTAGTGTTTATCAGTCCTCGTGATACCTTCTAGTGTTTATCAGTCCTCATGGTACCTGCTATAGGTTATCAGTCCTCATGATACCTGCTAAAGGTTATCAGTCCTCATGATGCCTTCTCGTGTTTATCGGTCCTCATGATACCTTCTCGTGTTTATCAGTCCTCATGATACCTTCTATTGTTTATCAGTCCTCATGATGCCTTCTAGTGTTTATCAGTCCTCATGATGCCTGCTATAGGTTATCAGTCCTCGTGATACCTGCTATAGGTTATCAGTCCTCGTGATACCTGCTATAGGTTATCAGTCCTCATGATACCTTCTAGTGTTTATCAGTCCTCATGATACCTTCTAGTGTTTATCAGTCCTCATGATACCTTCTAGTGTTTATCAGTCCTCATGATACCTTCTAGTGTTTATCAGTCCTCATGATACCTGCTATAGGTTATCAGTCCTCATGATGCCTGCTATAGGTTATCAGTCCTCTTGATGCCTGCAATAGGTTATCAGTCCTCATGATGCCTGCTATAGGTTATCAGTCCTCATGATGCCTGCTATAGGTTATCAGTCCTCATGATGCCTGCTATAAGTTATCAGTCCTCGTGATACCTTCTAGTGTTTATCAGTCCTCATGATGCCTGCTATAGGTTATCAGTCCTCATGATGCCTGCTATAGGTTATCAGTCCTCATGATGCCTGCTATAGGTTATCAGTCCTCATGATGCCTGCTATAAGTTATCAGTCCTCGTGATACCTTCTAGTGTTTATCAGTCCTCGTGATACCTTCTAGTGTTTATCAGTCCTCATGGTACCTGCTATAGGTTATCAGTCCTCATGATACCTGCTAAAGGTTATCAGTCCTCATGATGCCTTCTCATGTTTATCGGTCCTCATGATACCTTCTCGTGTTTATCAGTCCTCATGATACCTTCTATTGTTTATCAGTCCTCATGATGCCTTCTAGTGTTTATCAGTCCTCATGATGCCTGCTATAGGTTATCAGTCCTCGTGATACCTGCTATAGGTTATCAGTCCTCGTGATACCTGCTATAGGTTATCAGTCCTCATGATACCTTCTAGTGTTTATCAGTCCTCATGATACCTTCTAGTGTTTATCAGTCCTCATGATACCTTCTAGTGTTTATCAGTCCTCATGATACCTTCTAGTGTTTATCAGTCCTCATGATACCTGCTATAGGTTATCAGTCCTCATGATGCCTGCTATAGGTTATCAGTCCTCATGATGCCTGCAATAGGTTATCAGTCCTCATGATGCCTGCTATAGGTTATCAGTCCTCATGATGCCTGCTATAGGTTATCAGTCCTTATGATGCCTGCTATAGGTTATCAGTCCTCATGATGCCTGCTATAGGTTATCAGTCCTCACGATGTCTGCTATAGGTTATCAGTCCTCATGATGCCTGCTATAGGTTATCAGTCCTCATGATACCTGCTATAGGTTATCAGTCCTCGTGATACCTTCTAGTGTTTATCAGTCCTCATGATGCCTGCTATAGGTTATCAGTCCTCATGATGCCTGCTAGTGTTTATCAGTCCTCGTGATACCTTCTAGTGTTTATCAGTCCTCATGGTACCTGCTATAGGTTATCAGTCCTCATGATACCTGCTAAAGGTTATCAGTCCTCATGATGCCTTCTCATGTTTATCGGTCCTCATGATACCTTCTCGTGTTTATCAGTCCTCATGATACCTTCTATTGTTTATCAGTCCTCATGATGCCTTCTAGTGTTTATCAGTCCTCATGATGCCTGCTATAGGTTATCAGTCCTCGTGATACCTGCTATAGGTTATCAGTCCTCGTGATACCTGCTATAGGTTATCAGTCCTCATGATACCTTCTAGTGTTTATCAGTCCTCATGATACCTTCTAGTGTTTATCAGTCCTCATGATACCTTCTAGTGTTTATCAGTCCTCATGATACCTTCTAGTGTTTATCAGTCCTCATGATACCTGCTATAGGTTATCAGTCCTCATGATGCCTGCTATAGGTTATCAGTCCTCATGATGCCTGCAATAGGTTATCGGTCCTCATGATGCCTGCTATAGGTTATCAGTCCTCATGATGCCTGCTATAGGTTATCAGTCCTTATGATGCCTGCTATAGGTTATCAGTCCTCATGATGCCTGCTATAGGTTATCAGTCCTCACGATGTCTGCTATAGGTTATCAGTCCTCATGATGCCTGCTATAGGTTATCAGTCCTCATGATACCTGCTATAGGTTATCAGTCCTCGTGATACCTTCTAGTGTTTATCAGTCCTCATGATGCCTGCTATAGGTTATCAGTCCTCATGATGCCTGCTATAGGTTATCAGTCCTCATGATGCCTGCTATAGGTTATCAGTCCTCATGATGCCTGCTATAGGTTATCAGTCCTCGTGATACCTTCTAGTGTTTATCAGTCCTCGTGATACCTTCTAGTGTTTATCAGTCCTCATGGTACCTGCTATAGGTTAACATTCCTCATGATACCTGCTAAAGGTTATCAGACCTCATGATGCCTTCTCGTGTTTATCGGTCCTCATGATACCTTCTCGTGTTTATCAGTCCTCATGATACCTTCTATTGTTTATCAGTCCTCATGATGCCTTCTAGTGTTTATCAGTCCTCATGATGCCTGCTATAGGTTATCAGTCCTCGTGATACCTGCTATAGGTTATCAGTCCTCGTGATACCTGCTATAGGTTATCAGTCCTCATGATACCTTCTAGTGTTTATCAGTCCTCATGATACCTTCTAGTGTTTATCAGTCCTCATGATACCTTCTAGTGTTTATCAGTCCTCATGATACCTTCTAGTGTTTATCAGTCCTCATGATACCTGCTATAGGTTATCAGTCCTCATGATGCCTGCTATAGGTTATCAGTCCTCATGATGCCTGCAATAGGTTATCGGTCCTCATGATGCCTGCTATAGGTTATCAGTCCTCATGATGCCTGCTATAGGTTATCAGTCCTTATGATGCCTGCTATAGGTTATCAGTCCTCATGATGCCTGCTATAGGTTATCAGTCCTCACGATGTCTGCTATAGGTTATCAGTCCTCATGATGCCTGCTATAGGTTATCAGTCCTCATGATACCTGCTATAGGTTATCAGTCCTCGTGATACCTTCTAGTGTTTATCAGTCCTCATGATGCCTGCTATAGGTTATCAGTCCTCATGATGCCTGCTATAGGTTATCAGTCCTCATGATGCCTGCTATAGGTTATCAGTCCTCATGATGCCTGCTATAGGTTATCAGTCCTCGTGATACCTTCTAGTGTTTATCAGTCCTCGTGATACCTTCTAGTGTTTATCAGTCCTCATGGTACCTGCTATAGGTTAACATTCCTCATGATACCTGCTAAAGGTTATCAGACCTCATGATGCCTTCTCGTGTTTATAGGTCCTCATGATACCTTCTCGTGTTTATCAGTCCTCATGATACCTTCTATTGTTTATCAGTCCTCATGATGCCTTCTAGTGTTTATCAGTCCTCATGATGCCTGCTATAGGTTATCAGTCCTCGTGATACCTGCTATAGGTTATCAGTCCTCGTGATACCTGCTATAGGTTATCAGTCCTCATGATACCTTCTAGTGTTTATCAGTCCTCATGATACCTTCTAGTGTTTATCAGTCCTCATGATACCTTCTAGTGTTTATCAGTCCTCATGATAACTTCTAGTGTTTATCAGTCCTCATGATACCTGCTATAGGTTATCAGTCCTCATGATGCCTGCTATAGGTTATCAGTCCTCGTGATGCCTGCTATAGGTTATCAGTCCTCGTGATACTTGCACTAGGTTATCAGTCCTCATGATACCTGCTATGGGTTATCAGTCATTGTGATGCCTGCTATGGGTTATCAGTCCTTGTGATACCTTCTAGTGTTTATCAGTCCTCATGATACCTTCTAGTGTTTATCAGTCCTCATGATACCTGCTATAGGTTATCAGTCCTCGTGATACTTGCTATAGGATATCAGTCCTCATGATGCTTTCTCGTGTTTATCGGTCCTCATGGTACCTTCTCGTGTTTATCAGTCCTCATGATACCTTCTAGTGTTTATCAGTCCTCATGATACCCTCTAGTGTTTATCAGTCCTCATGATACCTTCTAGTCTTTATCATTCCTCATGATACCTTCTAGTGTTTATCAGTCCTCATGATACCTTCTAGTGTTTATTAGTCCTCATGATACCTTCTAGTGTTTTATTAGTCCTCATGAGACCTTCTAGTGTTTATCAGTCCTCATGATACCTTCTAGTGTTTATCAGTCCTCATGATACCTTCTAGTGTTTATTAGTCCTCATGATACCCTCTAGTGTTTATCAGTCC
This sequence comes from Oncorhynchus masou masou, assembly GCF_036934945.1. Taxonomy (NCBI): domain Eukaryota; kingdom Metazoa; phylum Chordata; class Actinopteri; order Salmoniformes; family Salmonidae; genus Oncorhynchus; species Oncorhynchus masou. The sequence continues at coordinate 65,338,080 of NC_088238.1, read as the reverse complement.
TCATGATACCTTCTAGTCTTTATCAGTCCTCATGATACCTTCTAGTGTTTATCAGTCCTCATGATACCTTCTAGTGTTTATTAGTCCTCATGATACCTTCTAGTGTTTATCAGTCCTCATGATACCTTCTAGTGTTTATTAGTCCTCATGATACCTTCTAGTGTTTATCAGTCCTCATGATACCTGCTAGTGTTTATCAGTCCTCATGATGCCTGCTATAGGTTATCAGTCCTTGTGATACCTGCTGTATGTTATCAGTCCTCGTGATACTTGCTATAGGTTATCAGTCCTTGTGATAATTGCTGTAGGTTATCAGTCCTCGTGATACTTGCTATAGGTTATCAGTCCTCGTGATACTTGCTATAGGTTATCAGTCCTTGTGATACTTGCTGTAGGTTATCAGTCCTCGTGATACTTGCTATAGGTTATGAGTCCTCGTGATACTTGCTGTAGGTCATCAGTCCTCATGATGCCTTCTAGTGTTTATCGGTCCTCATGATACCTTCTCGTGTTTATCAGTCCTCATGATGCCTGCTATAGGTTATCAGTCCTCATGATGCCTGCTATAGGTTTTCAGTCCTCATGATACCTGCTATAGGTTATCAGTCCTCATGATGCCTGCTATGGGTTATCAGTCCTCGTGATACCTTCTAGTGTTTATTAGTCCTCATGATACCTTCTAGTGTTTATCAGTCCTCATCATGCATTCTAGTGTTTATCAGTCCTCATGATGCCTGCTATAGGTTATCAGTCCTCATGATACCTTCTAGTGTTTATCAGTCCTCATGATACCTTCTTGTGTTTATCAGTCCTCATGATGCCTGCTATAGGTTATCAGTCCTCGTAATACCTGCTATAGGTTATCAGTCCTCGTGATACTTGCTATAGGTTATCAGTCTTCGTGATACTTGCTATAGGTTATCAGTCCTTGTGATACTTGCTATAGGTTATCAGTCCTTGTGATACTTGCTATAGGTTATCAGTCCTCGTGATACCTTCTAGTGTTTATCAGTCCTCATGATGCCTGCTATAGGTTATCAGTCCTCATGATGCCTGCTATAGGTTATCAGTCCTCATGATGCCTTCTAGTGTTTATCAGTCCTCATGATGCCTGCTATAGGTTATCACTCCTCGTGATACTTGCTATAGGTTATCAGTCCTCATGATACCTTCTAGTGTTTATCAGTCCTCATGATACCTGCTATAGGTTTTCAGTCCTCATGATACCTGCTATTGGTTATCAGTCCTCATGATGCCTGCTATAGGTTATCAGTCCTCGTGATGCCTGCTATAGGTTATCAGTCCTCGTGATACTTGCTCTAGGTTATCAGTCCTCATGATACCTGCTATGGGTTATCAGTCCTCGTGATACCTTCTAGTGTTTATCAGTCCTCATGATACCTTCTAGTGTTTATCAGTCCTCATGATACCCTCTAGTGTTTATCAGTCCTCATGATACCTTCTAGTGTTTATTAGTCCTCATGATACCTTCTAGTGTTTATCAGTCCTCATGATGCATTCTAGTGTTTATCAGTCCTCATGATGCATTCTAGTGTTTATGAGTCCTCGTGATACCTTCTAGTGTTTATCAGTCCTCATGATACCTTCTAGTGTTTATTAGTCCTCATGATACCTTCTAGTGTTTATCAGTCCTCATGATACCTTCTAGTGTTTATTAGTCCTCATGATACCTTCTAGTGTTTATCAGTCCTCATGATACCTGCTAGTGTTTATCAGTCCTCATGATGCCTGCTATAGGTTATCAGTCCTTGTGATACCTGCTGTATGTTATCAGTCCTCGTGATACTTGCTATAGGTTATCAGTCCTTGTGATACTTGCTGTAGGTTATCAGTCCTCGTGATACTTGCTATAGGTTATCAGTCCTCGTGATACTTGCTATAGGTTATCAGTCCTTGTGATACTTGCTGTAGGTTATCAGTCCTCCTGATACTTGCTATAGGTTATGAGTCCTCGTGATACTTGCTGTAGGTCATCAGTCCTCATGATGCCTTCTAGTGTTTATCGGTCCTCATGATACCTTCTCGTGTTTATCAGTCCTCATGATGACTGCTATAGGTTATCAGTCCTCATGATGCCTGCTATAGGTTTTCAGTCCTCATGATACCTGCTATAGGTTATCAGTCCTCATGATGCCTGCTATGGGTTATCAGTCCTCGTGATACCTTCTAGTGTTTATTAGTCCTCATGATACCTTCTAGTGTTTATCAGTCCTCATCATGCATTCTAGTGTTTATCAGTCCTCATGATGCCTGCTATAGGTTATCAGTCCTCATGATACCTTCTAGTGTTTATCAGTCCTCATGATACCTTCTTGTATTTATCAGTCCTCATGATGCCTGCTATAGGTTATCAGTCCTCGTAATACCTGCTATAGGTTATCAGTCCTCGTGATACTTGCTATAGGTTATCAGTCTTCGTGATACTTGCTATAGGTTATCAGTCCTTGTGATACTTGCTATAGGTTATCAGTCCTTGTGATACTTGCTATAGGTTATCAGTCCTCGTGATACCTTCTAGTGTTTATCAGTCCTCATGATGCCTGCTATAGGTTATCAGTCCTCATGATGCCTGCTATAGGTTATCAGTCCTCATGATGCCTGCTATAGGTTATCAGTCCTCATGATGCCTTCTAGTGTTTATCAGTCCTCATGATGCCTGCTATAGGTTATCACTCCTCGTGATACTTGCTATAGGTTATCAGTCCTCATGATACCTTCTAGTGTTTATCAGTCCTCATGATACCTGCTATAGGTTTTCAGTCCTCATGATACCTGCTATTGGTTATCAGTCCTCATGATGCCTGCTATAGGTTATCAGTCCTCGTGATGCCTGCTATAGGTTATCAGTCCTCGTGATACTTGCTCTAGGTTATCAGTCCTCATGATACCTGCTATGGGTTATCAGTCCTCGTGATACCTTCTAGTGTTTATCAGTCCTCATGATACCGACTAGTGTTTATCAGTCCTCATGATGTCTTCTAGTGTTTATTAGTCCTCATGATACCTTCTAGTGTTTATTAGTCCTCATGATACCTTCTAGTGTTTATCAGTCCTCATGATGCATTCTAGTGTTTATCAGTCCTCATGATGCATTCTAGTGTTTATCAGTCCTCGTGATACTTGCTGTAGTTTTTCAGTCCTCGTGATACCTGCTATAGGTTATCATTCCTCGTGATACCTGCTATAGGTTATCAGTCCTCGTTATACTTGCTATAGGTTATCAGTCCTCATGATACCTTCTCGTGTTTATCAGTCCTCATGATGCCTTCTAGTGTTTATCGGTCCTCATGATGTCTTCTGGTGTTTATCAGTCCTCATGATGCCTGCTATAGGTTATCAGTCCTCATGATACCTGCTATAGGTTATCAGTCCTCATGATACCTTCTAGTGTTTATCAGTCCTCATGATGCCTTCTAGTGTTTATCGGTCCTCATGATACCTTCTCGTCTTTATCAGTCCTCATGATACCTTCTAGTGTTTATCGGTCCTCATGATACCTTCTCGTGTTTATCAGTCCTCATGATGCCTTCTAGTGTTTACCGGTCCTCATGATAACTTCTCGTGTTTATCAGTCCTCATGATACCTTCGAGTGTTTATCAGTCCTCATGATACCTTCTCGTGTTTATCAGTCCTCATGATACCTGCTATAGGTTATCAGTCCTCATGATGCCTGCTATAGGTTTTCAGTCCTCATGATACCTGCTATAGGTTATCAGTCCTCATGATGCCTGCTATGGGTTATCAGTCCTCGTGATACCTTCTAGTGTTTATTAGTCCTCATGATACCTTCTAGTGTTTATCTGTCCTCATCATGCATTCTAGTGTTTATCAGTCCTCATGATGCCTGCTATAGGTTATCAGTCCTCGTGATACCTGCTATAGGTTATCGGTCCTCGTGATACCTGTTATAGGTTATCAGTCCTCGTGATACTTGCTATATGTTATCAGTCCTCATGATACCTTCTAGTGTTTATCAGTCCTCATGATACCTTCTTGTGTTTATCAGTCCTCATGATGCCTGCTATAGGTTATCAGTCCTCGTAATACCTGCTATAGGTTATCAGTCCTCGTGATACTTGCTATAGGTTATCAGTCCTCGTGATACTTGCTATAGGTTATCAGTCCTCGTTATACTTGCTGTAGGTTATCAGTCCTCGTGATACTTGCTATAGGTTATCAGTCCTCGTGAAACTTGCTGTAGGTTATCAGTCCTCATGATGCCTTCTAGTGTTTATCGGTCCTCATGATACCTTCTTGTGTTTATCAGTCCTCATGATGCCTGCTATAGGTTATCAGTCCTCATGATGCCTGCTATAGGTTATCAGTCCTCATGATACCTTCTAGTGTTTATCAGTCCTCATGATACCTTCTAGTGTTTATCAGTCCTCATGATACCTGCTATAGGTTTTCAGTCCTCATGATACCTGCTATTGGATATCAGTCCTCATGATGCCTGCTATAGGTTATCAGTCCTCGTGATGCCTGCTATGGGTTATTAGTCCTCGTGATACCTTCTAGTGTTTATCAGTCCTCATGATACCGACTAGTGTTTATCAGTCCTCATGATGTCTTCTAGTGTTTATTAGTCCTCATGATACCTTCTAGTGTTTATTAGTCCTCATGATGCATTCTAGTGTTTATCAGTCTTCGTGATACTTGCTGTAGTTTATCAGTCCTCGTGATACCTGCTATAGGTTATCATTCCTCGTGATACCTGCTATAGGTTATCAGTCCTCGTGATACTTGCTATAGGTTATCAGTCCTCATGATGCCTTCTAGTGTTTATCGGTCCTCATGATACCTTCTCGTGTTTATCAGTCCTCATGATGCCTTCTAGTGTTTATCGGTCCTCATGATGTCTTCTGGTGTTTATCAGTCCTCATGATGCCTGCTATAGGTTATCAGTCCTCATGATACCTGCTATAGGTTATCAGTCCTCATGATACCTTCTAGTGTTTATCAGTCCTCATGATACCTTCTAGTGTTTATCGGTCCTCATGATACCTTCTCGTGTTTATCAGTCCTCACGATGCCTTCTAGTGTTTATCGGTCCTCATGATGCCTGCTATATGTTATCAGTCCTCGTGATACCTTCTCGTGTTTATCAGTCCTCACGATGCCTTCTAGTGTTTATCGGTCCTCATGATACCTGCTATATGTTATCAGTCCTCATGATACCTTCTATAGGTCATCAGTCCTCGTGATACTTGCTATAGGTTATCAGTCCTCGTGATACTTGCTATAGGTTATCAGTCCTCATGATGCCTGCTATAGGTTATCAGTCCTCGTGATACCTTCTATAGGTTATCAGTCTTCGTGATACCTTCTAGTGTTTATCAGTCCTCATTATGCCTTCTAGTGTTTATCAGTCCTCATGATGCATTCTAGTGTTTATCAGTCCTCATGATACCTTCTCGTGTTTATCAGTCCTCATGATACCTGCTATAGGTTACCAGTCCTCGTGATACTTGCTATAGGTTATCAGTCCTCGTGATACTTGCTGTAGGTTATCAGTCCTCATGATGCCTTCGAGTGTTTATCGGTCCTCATACCTTCTAGTGTTTATCAGTCCTCATGATGCCTTCTAGTGTTTTTCAGTCCTCATGATACCTTCTCGTGTTTATCAGTCCTCATGATACCTTCTAGTGTTTATCAGTCCTCATGATACCTTCTAGTGTTTATCAGTCCTCATGATGCCTTCTAGTGTTTATCAGTCTTCATGATACCTGCTATAGGTTATCAGTCCTCATGATACCTGCTATAGGTTATCAGTCCTCGTGATACCTGCTATAGGTTATCAGTCCTCGTGATACCTGCTATATGTTATCAGTCCTCATGATACCTGCTATAGGTTATCAGTCCTCATGATATCTTCTAGTGTTTCAGTCCTCATGATACCTGCTATAGGTTATCATCACATTTTTACAAATGTATTAAAATTGAAACCCAGAAATATCTCATTTACATAGGTATTCACACCCCTGAGTCAATACTTTGTAGAAGCTCCTTTGGCGGAGATTACAGCTGAGTCCCATACTTGGATCGTGCAACATTTGCCCATTGCTAAACAACCATTTCCAGGTCTGCCGTAGATTTAAGTCAAACTGGAAATCGGCCACTCGGGAACCATCTACTTGTCATCTTGGTAAGGAACTCTGGAGTAGATTTGGCCTTTTTTTAACCATTTTATTATTGTCCTGCTGGAAGGTGAATTAATCTCCCTGTGTCTGGTGGAATGCAGACAACCAGGTTTTACAATAGAATTTTGCCTGTGCTTAATTCCATTTTTTAAAGAAAAACTCATGCCCTCATGATTACAAGCATACCCATAACATGATGCAGCCACCACCATGCTTGAAAATATAAAGAGTGGTACTCAGTGATATGTTTGGGGCAAATCCAACAACTATTTGTATTCAGGATAAAAGTGAATTGTTTTGCCACGTTTATTTTGCAGTATTACTTTAGTGCCTTGTTGCAAACAGGATGCATGTTTTGGAATATTTTGATGCTGTACATGCTTTATTTTCCCTCTGTCATTTAGGTTAGTATTGTGGAGTAACTGCAATGTTGTTGATCCCTCCTCAGTTTTCTCTGATCACAGCCATTAAACTCTGTAACTGTTTTAAAGTCACCATTGGCCTCATGGTTAAATCCCTGAGTGGTTTTCTTCCTCTCCGGCAACTGAGTTAGGAAGGACGCCTGCATTTCTGTAGTGACTGGGTGTATTGATACACCATCCAGTGTAATTAATAACTTCCTCATGCTCAAAGGGATATTACATGTCTGCTTTTTATTTTTACCCATCTACCAATAGGTGCCGTTCTTTGTGAGTCATTGGAAAACCTCACTGGTCTTTGTGGTTGAATCTGTGTTCGAAATTCACTGCTCGACTGAGGGATCTTATAGATAATTGTATGTGTGGGGTACAGAGAGGGGGGACCCTATAGATAATTGTATGTGTGGGGTACAGAGAGGAGGGACCTTATAGATAATTGTATGTGTGGGGTACAGAGAGGAGGGACCTTATAGATAATTGTATGTGTGGGGTACAGAGAGGAGGGACCTTATAGATAATTGTATGTGTGGGGTACAGAGAGGAGGGACCCTATAGATAATTGTATGTGTGGGGTACAGAGAGGAGGGACCTTATAGATAATTGTATGTGTGGGGTACAGAGAGGGGGGACCCTATAGATAATTGTATGTGTGGGGTACAGAGAGGAGGGACCTTATAGATAATTGTATGTGTGGGGTACAGAGAGGAGGGACCCTATAGATAATTGTATGTGTGGGGTACAGAGAGGGGGGACCTTATAGATAATTGTATGTGTGGGGTACAGAGAGGGGGGACCTTATAGATAATTGTATGGGTGGGGTACAGAGAGGGGGGACCTTATAGATAATTGTATGTGTGGGGTACAGAGAGGAGGGACCTTATAGATAATTGTATGTGTGGGGTACAGAGAGGAGGGACCCTATAGATAGTTGTATGTGTGGGGTACAGAGAGGAGGGACCTTATAGATAATTGTATGTGTGGGGTACAGAGAGGAGGGGGTCATTCAGAGTTCCTGCAACTTCTGCAACTTCTTAAGCACATGTTAACTCCTGAACTGTATGTAGTCTGGCCATAACAAAGGGCTTGAATACTTATTGACTCAAGACATTTCAGCTTTTCATTTTTAATTGGAAGAAAAACATTCCACTTTAACATTATGGGGTTCTGTGTGTAGGCTAGTGAGGGGAAACAATCTATTTAATACATTTTAAATTCAGGCTAAGAATGTGGAAAAGGTCAAGGCACTGTGTATACATGAACAAACATATATTCACCCTCGAAATGAGATTTTCATTGATTTGAGTCAAAAGCAGAAAGTGTCTTGATGGAGAAAGTCTGCATGTTGTTTTAATTACCATAGTAGTTCAAATGAGAACAGGCTATGAAACATGTCTCAGTCACCATAGTAACGTATTGTTTTGTAACATGAGTAGTTTATAGAACAGTTTGATTAAGTGTGCCTTGAATTCTAAATAAATCAGTGTCACCAGTAAAGCACCCCCACACCTCCTCCTCCATGCTTCACGGTGGGAACTACACATGCGGAGATCATCTGTTCACCTACTCTGCGTCTCACAAAGACACGGCGGTTGGAACCAAAAATCTCAAATTTGGACTCATCAGACCAAAGGACAGATTTCCACCAGTCTAATGTCCATTGCTCGTGTTTCTTGGCCCAAGCAAGTCTCTTCTTATTGGTGTCCTTTAGTAGTGGTTTCTTTACAGCAATTCAACCATGAAGGTTGAATTGAAGGAACTCAATTCACGACAAACTGTAATTCCAATTAAACAATTCAAAATAGCATCTATTTTTAATGACATCTCAATAAACTGATACTTAGAAGCTATTTGTAGAATAAAATAAAAAACACATCTTCTGAATTTATTTAACTAGGTAAGTCAGTTTAGTACAAATTCTTATTTACAATGACGGCCTACCAAAAGGGCTCCTGCGGGGATGGGGGCTGTGATTAAAAATACATGAAATAAGAATATGGGACAAAACACACATCACGACAAGAGAGACAACACTACATAAAGAGACTGAAGATGACAACATAGCATGGCAGCAACACCACATGACGACAACATGGTACAAACATGCTTGGGCACAGACAACAGCACACAGGGCAAGAAGGTAGAGACAACAGCACACAGGGCAAGAAGGTAGAGACAACAGCACACAGGGCAAGAAGGTAGAGACAACAGCAAGAAGGTAGAGACAACAGCAAGAAGGTAGAGACAACAGCAAGAAGGTAGAGACAACAGCAAGAAGGTAGAGACAACAGCAAGAAGGTAGAGACAACAGCACACAGGGCAAGAAGGTAGAGACAACAGCAAGAAGGTAGAGACAACAGCAAGAAGGTAGAGACAACAGCAAGAAGGTAGAGACAACAGCAAGAAGGTAGAGACAACAGCACACAGGGCAAGAAGGTAGAGACAACAGCAAGAAGGTAGAGACAACAGCAAGAAGGTAGAGACAACAGCAAGAAGGTAGAGACAACAGCAAGAAGGTAGAGACAACAGCAAGAAGGTAGAGACAACAGCACACAGGGCAAGAAGGTAGAGACAACAGCAAGAAGGTAGAGACAACAGCAAGAAGGTAGAGACAACAGCAAGAAGGTAGAGACAACAGCAAGAAGGTAGAGACAACAGCACACAGGGCAAGAAGGTAGAGACAACAGCACACAGGGCAAGAAGGTAGAGACAACAGCACACAGGGCAAGAAGGTAGAGACAACAGCAAGAAGGTAGAGACAACAGCACACAGGGCAAGAAGGTAGAGACAACAGCAAGAAGGTAGAGACAACAGCACACAGGGCAAGAAGGTAGAGACAACAGGAAGAAGGTAGAGACAACAGCAAGAAGGTAGAGACAACAGCAAGAAGATAGAGACAACAGCACAGAGGGCAAGAAGGTAGAGACAACAGCAAGAAGGTAGAGACAACAGCACACAGGGCAAGAAGGTAAGGACAACAGCACACAGGGCAAGAAGGTAGAGACAACAGCAAGAAGGTAGAGACAACAGCAACCAATTTGTAAGTCGCTCTGGATAAGAGCATCTGCTAAATGACTTAAATGTAAATGTAAGAAGGTAGAGACAACAGCACACAGGGCAAGAAGGTAGAGACAACAGCAAGAAGGTAGAGACAACAGCACAAAGGGGAAGAAGGTAGAGACAACAGCAAGAAGGTAGAGACAACAGCAAGAAGGTAGAGACAACAGCACACAGGGCAAGAAGGTAGAGACAACAGCAAGAAGGTAGAGACAACAGCACACAGTGCAAGAAGGTAGAGACAACAGCAAGAAGGTAGAGACAACAGCACAAAGGGGAAGAAGGTAGAGACAACAGCAAGATGGTAGAGACAACAGCAAGAAGGTAGAGACAACGGCACACAGGGCAAGAAGGTAGAGACAACAGCAATAAGGTAGAGACAACAGCACACAGGGCAAGAAGGTAGAGACAACAGCACACAGGGCAAGAAGGTAGAGACAACAGCAAGAAGGTAGAGACAACAGCACACAGGGCAAGAAGGTAGAGACAACAGCACACAGGGCAAGAAGGTAGAGACAACAGCACACAGGGCAAGAAGGTAGAGACAACAGCACACAGGGCAAGAAGGTAGAGACAACAGCACACAGGGCAAGAAGGTAGAGACAACAGCACACAGGGCAAGAAGGTAGAGACAACAGCAAGAAGGTAGAGACAACAGCACACAGGGCAAGAAGGTAGAGACAACAGCACACAGGGCAAGAAGGTAGAGACAACAGCAAGAAGGTAGAGACAACAGCACACAGGGCAAGAAGGTAGAGACAACAGCACACAGGGCAAGAAGGTAGAGACAACAGCACACAGGGCAAGAAGGTAGAGACAACAGCACACAGGGCAAGAAGGTAGAGACAACAGCAAGAAGGTAGAGACAACAGCACACAGGGCAAGAAGGTAGAGACAACAGCAAGAAGGTAGAGACAACAGCACACAGGGCAAGAAGGTAGAGACAACAGCACACAGGGCAAGAAGGTAGAGACAACAGCACACAGGGCAAGAAGGTAGAGACAACAGCACACAGGGCAAGAAGGTAGAGACAACAGCAAGAAGGTAGAGACAACAGCAAGAAGGTAGAGACAACAGCACACAGGGCAAGAAGGTAGAGACAACAGCAAGAAGGTAGAGACAACAGTACACAGGGCAAGAAGGTAGAGACAACAGCAAGAAGGTAGAGACAACAGCACACAGGGCAAGAAGGTAGAGACAACAGCAAGGAGGTAGAGACAACAGCACACAGGGCAAGAAGGTAGAGACAACAGCAAGAAGGTAGAGACAATAGCACACAGGGCAAGAAGGTAGAGACAACAGCAAGAAGGTAGAGACAACAGCACACAGGGCAAGAAGGTAGAGACAACAGCAAGAAGGTAGAGACAACAGCAAGAAGGTAGAGACAACAGCACACAGGGCAAGAAGGTAGAGACAACAGCAAGAAGGTAGAGACAACAGCAAGAAGGTAGAGACAACAGCACACAGGGCAAGAAGGTAGAGACAACAGCACACAGGGCAAGAAGGTAGAGACAACAGCACACAGGGCAAGAAGGTAGAGACAACAGCAAGAAGGTAGAGACAACAGCAAGAAGGTAGAGACAACAGCAAGAAGGTAGAGACAACAGCACACAGGGAAAGAAGGTAGAGACAACAGCACACAGGGCAAGAAGGTAGAGACAACAGCACACAGGGCAAGAAGGTAGAGACAACAGCAAGAAGGTAGAGACAACAGCACACAGGGCAAGAAGGTAGAGACAACAGCAAGAAGGTAGAGACAACAGCAAGAACGTAGAGACAACAGCACACAGGGCAAGAAGGTAGAGACAACAGCACACAGGGCAAGAAGGTAGAGACAACAGCAAGAAGGTAGAGACAACAGCAAGAAGGTAGAGACAACAGCAAGAAGATAGAGACAACAGCACAGAGGGCAAGAAGGTAGAGACAACAGCACACAGGGCAAGAAGGTAGAGACAACAGCACACAGGGCAAGAAGGTAGAGACAACAGCAAGAAGGTAGAGACAACAGCAAGAAGGTAGAGACAACAGCACACAGGGCAAGAAGGTAGAGACAACAGCAAGAAGGTAGAGACAACAGCACACAGGGCAAGAAGGTAGAGACAACAGCACACAGGGCAAGAAGGTAGAGACAACAGCACACAGGGCAAGAAGGTAGAGACAACAGCAAGAAGGTAGAGACAACAGCAAGAAGGTAGAGACAACAGCACACAGGGGAAGAAGGTAGAGACAACATCAAGAAGGTAGAGACAACAGCAAGAAGGTAGAGACAACAGCAAGAAGGTAGAGACAACAGCAAGAAGGTAGAGACAACAGCAAGAAGGTAGAGACAACAGCACAAAGGGGAAGAAGGTAGAGACAACAGCAAGAAGGTAGAGACAACAGCACAAAGGGGAAGGTAGAGACAACAGCAAGAAGGTAGAGACAACAGCACAAAGGGGAAGAAGGTAGAGACAACAGCAAGAAGGTAGAGACAACAGCAAGAAGGTAGAGACAACAGCACACAGGGCAAGAAGGTAGAGACAACAGCAAGAAGGTAGAGACAACAGCAAGAAGGTAAAGACAACAGCACACAGGGCAAGAAGGTAGACACAACAGCACACAGGGCAAGAAGGTAGAGACCCAGGGATGTGTGCGCTTTGGGGACCTTTAACAGAATGGGACTGGCAGAACGGGTGTTGTATGTGGAGGATGAGGGCTGCAGTAGATATCTCAGATAGAGGGGAGTGAACGGGTGTTGTATGTGGAGGATGAGGGCTACAGTAGGTATCTCAGACAGGGGGGAGTGAACGGGTGCTGTATGTGGAGGATGAGGGCTGCAGTAGATATCTCAGATAGAGGGGAGTGAACGGGTGTTGTATGTGTAGGATGAGGGCTGCAGTAGGTATCTCAGAGGGGAGTGAACGGGTGTTGTATGTGTAGGATGAGGGCTGCAGTAGGTATCTCAGAGGGGAGTGAACGGGTGTTGTATGTGGAGGATGAGGGCTGCAGTAGGTATCTCAGATAGAGGGGAGTGAACGGGTGTTGTATGTGGAGGATGAGGGCTGCAGTAGATATCTCAGATAGGGGGGAGTGAACGGGTGTTGTATGTGGAGGATGAGGGCTGCAGTAGATATCTCAGATAGGGGGGAGTGAACGGGTGTTGTATGTGGAGGATGAGGGCTGCAGTAGATATCTCAGATAGAGGGAAGTGAACGGGTGTTGTGTGTGAAGGATGAGGGCTGCAGTAGATATCTCAGATAGGGAGGGGTGAGGCCTAAGAGGGTTTTATAAATAAGCATCAACCAGGGGGTCTTGCGACCGGTATACAGAGAGATGACCAGTTTACAGAGGAGTATAGAGTGCAGTGATGTGTCCTATAAGGAGCATTGGTGGCAAATCTGATGGCCGAATGGTAAAGAACATCTAGCCACTAGAGAGCACCCTTATATTCAGATCACTTCCTGTGCGGCAGGTAGCCTAGAGGTTGGGCCAGTAACCGAAAGGTTGCTGGTTCAAATCCCCAAGACACTTAAACCTAATTGCTCCTGAAGGTCGCTTTGGAGAAGAACGTCTGCGAAATGACTAAAACAATTAATAAAAAATAACTACCTATCAGTTTGAATGATAGAGGGCTTCCACCATTTTAAAGTAGTCAACTGGGTGGAGATTCCTATGGGTTGTAGCCTCAATGACGCTGCCCATGCTGTCACAGAAGCTATAATGGAACAGGAATAAAGATGAGTCCTCTAGCCATCTCTACGGTTTGAACTCACCCAGTCTATTGTACGCTGCCAGCCTGCCACTAGTCAACGCTGCTTGGTAGATAGTAGGTCTACTGATAGACAGCCAGACCACGGCCAGATCAAAACAAACTGTTGTTTCAAACTACCGCTTTATTGCATCATAATAACAAACAAACCAATGAGAAACACACAGCTAACTAGCACCACCATGCCCCGACGCCGAGCTCCCCGCCGCTGCCCTGGGGTTAGTCGCAGGAGGAGGGGCGGCCGGAGGAGATGCTAGTTCATCGTTACCAAACTCAATGGACACCAAGGGGTGCACGTTTTGATTTTTGCCCTCTACTAGAACTAGTACCACACAGCTGATTGAAATGATCAAAGCTTGGGGCCCTGAGTAGAAGACTGGGCCTTGTAGTTCACCTTCATGTCCAGCAGGAGAAGTAGAAGACTGGGCCTTGTAGTTCACCGTCATGTCCAGCAGGAGAAGTAGAAGACTGGGCCTTGTAGTTCACCGTCATGTCCAGCAGGGGAAGTAGAAGACTGGGCCTTGTAGTTCACCTTCATGTCCAGCAGGGGAAGTAGAAGACTGGGCCTTGTAGTTCACCTTCATGTCCAGCAGGGGAAGTAGAAGACTGGGCCTTGTAGTTCACCGTCATGTCCAGCAGGGGAAGTAGAAGACTGGGCCTTGTAGTTCACCGTCATGTCCAGCAGGGGAAGTAGAAGACTGGGCCTTGTAGTTCACCTTCATGTCCAGCAGGGGAAGTAGAAGACTGGGCCTTGTAGTTCACCTTCATGTCCAGCAGGGGAAGTAGAAGACTGGGCCTTGTAGTTCACCGTCATGTCCAGCAGGGGAAGTAGAAGACTGGGCCTTGTAGTTCACCGTCATGTCCAGCAGGGGAAGTAGAAGACTGGGCCTTGTAGTTCACCGTCATGTCCAGCAGGGGAAGTAGAAGACTGGGCCTTGTAGTTCACCGTCATGTCCAGCAGGGGAAGTAGAAGACTGGGCCTTGTAGTTCACCTTCATGTCCAGCAGGGGGGAGTAGAAGACTGGGCCTTGTAGTTCACCTTCATGTCCAGCAGGGGAAGTAGAATTCCACTGAGTGATGAGATGGAGGTAAAGCCTGCGGTTGGAGGAAACTAAAGAGGAACTGGTCTATATCAGCTAGGGGTTCAGACCCAGATGAAGTCTAGTCCAGACTAACTAGTATGTTCATTGGAGATTCTCCATTTCATTAGTTTTTTTAGTTCTGGACGAGGCATAATCTGGGTCCGTTAAACTGGTACCGAGAGTTCTTTACAACAGGTCTGACACACACACTGGATCAGAAGAAGACAGTTTATTGTAGCAGGTTACTGTTTAAAACATGGATGAGTCTGGAAGGAAATGACCTCATTAGGCAGGGAGGAAGTCCCACCTCTCAGAACACACACTAGGAAGAACACTTTTATAAAGAAACATCAGCTTGTTAATGACACACACACACACACACACACACAATTACAAACTCCCTCATACACACACACACACACACACACATTACAACCTCCCTCATACACACAGAAACACACACACACACACAATTACAACCTCCCTCATACACACAGAAACACACACACACACAATTACAACCTCCCTCATACACACAGAAACACACACACACACACACACACTTACAACCTCCCTCATACACACAGAAACACACACACATATATATAATAACATGCCTCCGCGTACACACACTGGAGAAGAACTGGCAGACACACACTCAGGCCCCGCTTGGCTCCTTGTGGTTCTAGTTTCTACTTCCTCCTCCAGGCTCCCTGTTCATTCAGTGGGGTTGAATCAGAGAGGGTGAAACTGGCTCTGCAGAGGGCTCAACCAGGACGCCACGTCTCAGTAGACAGTAGACTGAGGGGAGAGAGATAGGAGGGTCCACCGGCCGTGAACTGTGTGGTTTACAAGTCTCTAGTTCAGTCTGTTAATAGTTTGGTCAGTCAGTCTGGCTGACTAACTAATCATTGATTAATAGTTTTGTCAGTCTGCCTGACTGATCAATCAGTTATGAGTCATTAGAAGCTCCTCTCATCCAATCACGGTTTGAGCGTTCCACCAATCATACCAGCTGGGCGGTTGTTTCCATGGAGCAGCGGTCCACTTCCTGCGGTGCTTCGGCACTCACGTGTCATATCTTGACCCAGTCACTTCCTGGGGGCGGGGCCTTTGTGGAACAGGTAGATTGGCCTCTGGAATCCTGGGACACACACACAGTTAACACAAGTGCACAGACAGACAAACACACACACACTGTTAGCACACACACACACACCACACACACACACACACACTGTTAGCACACACACACTGTTAGCACACGCACACACACACACACACACACACGGTTAACACACACACAGACTGTTAACACACTGTTAACACACACACACACACACACACTGTTAACACACACACACACACACACACACACACACACACACACACACACACACACACACACACACACACACACACACTGTTAACACATTCCCACACTGTTAACGCACCCACACACTGTTAACGCCCCCACACACTGTTAACACACACACACACACACACACACACACACACACACACACACACACACTGTCAACACACACACACACACACACAGTCAACACACACACAAGGTTTACACACTGTTAACACATACACACACTGTTAACACATACACACACTGTTAACACACACACACACACACACACACACACACACACACACTATTAACACACACACACACACTATTAACACATACACACACACACACACACACTATTAACACACACACACACAGTTACCTGTATCAGTCAGTAGTCTGTAACAGGTGAAGCCCACAGTAGAGGTGAGGTAACAACACACACACACACACACAGTTACCTGTATCAGTCAGTAGTCTGTAACAGGTGAAGCCCACAGTAGAGGTGAGGTAACAACACACACACACACACACACAGTTACCTGTATCAGTCAGTAGTCTGTAACAGGTGAAGCCCACAGTAGAGGTGAGGTAACAACACACACACACACACACAGTTACCTGTATCAGTCAGTAGTCTGTAACAGGTGAAGCCCACAGTAGAGGTGAGGTAACAACACACACACACACACACACAGTTACCTGTATCAGTCAGTAGTCTGTAACAGGTGAAGCCCACAGTAGAGGTGAGGTAACAACACACACACACACACACACAGTTACCTGTATCAGTCAGTAGTCTGTAACAGGTGAAGCCCACAGTAGAGGTGAGGTAACAACACACACACACACACACAGTTACCTGTATCAGTCAGTAGTCTGTAACAGGTGAAGCCCACAGTAGAGGTGAGGTAACAACACACACACACACACACACAGTTACCTGTATCAGTCAGTAGTCTGTAACAGGTGAAGCCCACAGTAGAGGTGAGGTAACAACACACACACACACACACACAGTTACCTGTATCAGTCAGTAGTCTGTAACAGGTGAAGCCCACAGTAGAGGTGAGGTAACAACACACACACACACACACAGTTACCTGTATCAGTCAGTAGTCTGTAACAGGTGAAGCCCACAGTAGAGGTGAGGTAACAACACACACACACACACACAGTTACCTGTATCAGTCAGTAGTCTGTAACAGGTGAAGCCCACAGTAGAGGTGAGGTAACAACACACACACACACACACACAGTTACCTGTATCAGTCAGTAGTCTGTAACAGGTGAAGCCCACAGTAGAGGTGAGGTAACAACACACACACACACACACACAGTTACCTGTATCAGTCAGTAGTCTGTAACAGGTGAAGCCCACAGTAGAGGTGAGGTAACAACACACACACACACACACACAGTTACCTGTATCAGTCAGTAGTCTGTAACAGGTGAAGCCCACAGTAGAGGTGAGGTAACAACACACACACACACACACAGTTACCTGTATCAGTCAGTAGTCTGTAACAGGTGAAGCCCACAGTTAGAGGTGAGGTAACAACACACACACACACACACAGTTACCTGTATCAGTCAGTAGTCTGTAACAGGTGAAGCCCACAGTAGAGGTGAGGTAACAACACACACACACACACACAGTTACCTGTATCAGTCAGTAGTCTGTAACAGGTGAAGCCCACAGTAGAGGTGAGGTAACAACACACACACACACACACACACAGTTACCTGTATCAGTCAGTAGTCTGTAACAGGTGAAGCCCACAGTAGAGGTGAGGTAACAACACACACACACACACAGTTACCTGTATCAGTCAGTAGTCTGTAACAGGTGAAGCCCACAGTAGAGGTGAGGTAACAACACACACACACACACACAGTTACCTGTATCAGTCAGTAGTCTGTAACAGGTGAAGCCCACAGTAGAGGTGAGGTAACAACACACACACACACACAGTTACCTGTATCAGTCAGTAGTCTGTAACAGGTGAAGCCCACAGTAGAGGTGAGGTAACAACACACACACACACACACAGTTACCTGTATCAGTCAGTAGTCTGTAACAGGTGAAGCCCACAGTAGAGGTGAGGTAACAACACACACACACACACACACACAGTTACCTGTATCAGTCAGTAGTCTGTAACAGGTGAAGCCCACAGTAGAGGTGAGGTAACAACACACACACACACACACAGTTACCTGTATCAGTCAGTAGTCTGTAACAGGTGAAGCCCACAGTAGAGGTGAGGTAACAACACACACACACACACACAGTTACCTGTATCAGTCAGTAGTCTGTAACAGGTGAAGCCCACAGTAGAGGTGAGGTAACAACACACACACACACACACAGTTACCTGTATCAGTCAGTAGTCTGTAACAGGTGAAGCCCACAGTAGAGGTGAGGTAACAACACACACACACACACACAGTTACCTGTATCAGTCAGTAGTCTGTAACAGGTGAAGCCCACAGTAGAGGTGAGGTAACAACACACACACACACACACACAGTTACCTGTATCAGTCAGTAGTCTGTAACAGGTGAAGCCCACAGTAGAGGTGAGGTAACAACACACACACACACACACAGTTACCTGTATCAGTCAGTAGTCTGTAACAGGTGAAGCCCACAGTAGAGGTGAGGTAACAACACACACACACACACACAGTTACCTGTATCAGTCAGTAGTCTGTAACAGGTGAAGCCCACAGTAGAGGTGAGGTAACAACACACACACACACACACACAGTTACCTGTATCAGTCAGTAGTCTGTAACAGGTGAAGCCCACAGTAGAGGTGAGGTAACAACACACACACACACACACACAGTTACCTGTATCAGTCAGTAGTCTGTAACAGGTGAAGCCCACAGTAGAGGTGAGGTAACAACACACACACACACACAGTTACTGTAACAGGTGAAGCCCACAGTACTGTATCAGTCAGTAGTCTGTAACAGGTGAAGCCCACAGTAGAGGTGAGGTAACAACACACACACACACACACAGTTACCTGTATCAGTCAGTAGTCTGTAACAGGTGAAGCCCACAGTAGAGGTGAGGTAACAACACACACACACACACAGTTACCTGTATCAGTCAGTAGTCTGTAACAGGTGAAGCCCACAGTAGAGGTGAGGTAACAACACACACACACACACACAGTTACCTGTATCAGTCAGTAGTCTGTAACAGGTGAAGCCCACAGTAGAGGTGAGGTAACAACACACACACACACACACACACAGTTACCTGTATCAGTCAGTAGTCTGTAACAGGTGAAGCCCACAGTAGAGGTGAGGTAACAACACACACACACACACACACACAGTTACCTGTATCAGTCAGTAGTCTGTAACAGGTGAAGCCCACAGTAGAGGTGAGGTAACAACACACACACACACACACACAGTTACCTGTATCAGTCAGTAGTCTGTAACAGGTGAAGCCCACAGTAGAAGCCCACAGTAGAGGTGAGGTAACAACACACACACACACACACACACAGTTACCTGTATCAGTCAGTAGTCTGTAACAGGTGAAGCCCACAGTAGAGGTGAGGTAACAACACACACACACACACACACACAGTTACCTGTATCAGTCAGTAGTCTGTAACAGGTGAAGCCCACAGTAGAGGTGAGGTAACAACACACACACACACACACAGTTACCTGTATCAGTCAGTAGTCTGTAACAGGTGAAGCCCACAGTAGAGGTGAGGTAACAACACACACACACACACAGTTACCTGTATCAGTCAGTAGTCTGTAACAGGTGAAGCCCACAGTAGAGGTGAGGTAACAACACACACACACACACACAGTTACCTGTATCAGTCAGTAGTCTGTAACAGGTGAAGCCCACAGTAGAGGTGAGGTAACAACACACACACACACACACAGTTACCTGTATCAGTCAGTAGTCTGTAACAGGTGAAGCCCACAGTAGAGGTGAGGTAACAACACACACACACACACACAGTTACCTGTATCAGTCAGTAGTCTGTAACAGGTGAAGCCCACAGTAGAGGTGAGGTAACAACACACACACACACACAGTTACCTGTATCAGTCAGTAGTCTGTAACAGGTGAAGCCCACAGTAGAGGTGAGGTAACAACACACACACACACACACAGTTACCTGTATCAGTCAGTAGTCTGTAACAGGTGAAGCCCACAGTAGAGGTGAGGTAACAACACACACACACACACACAGTTACCTGTATCAGTCAGTAGTCTGTAACAGGTGAAGCCCACAGTAGAGGTGAGGTAACAACACACACACACACACACACAGTTACCTGTATCAGTCAGTAGTCTGTAACAGGTGAAGCCCACAGTAGAGGTGAGGTAACAACACACACACACACACACAGTTACCTGTATCAGTCAGTAGTCTGTAACAGGTGAAGCCCACAGTAGAGGTGAGGTAACAACACACACACACACACACAGTTACCTGTATCAGTCAGTAGTCTGTAACAGGTGAAGCCCACAGTAGAGGTGAGGTAACAACACACACACACACACACACAGTTACCTGTATCAGTCAGTAGTCTGTAACAGGTGAAGCCCACAGTAGAGGTGAGGTAACAACACACACACACACACACACAGTTACCTGTATCAGTCAGTAGTCTGTAACAGGTGAAGCCCACAGTAGAGGTGAGGTAACAACACACACACACACACACACACAGTTACCTGTATCAGTCAGTAGTCTGTAACAGGTGAAGCCCACAGTAGAGGTGAGGTAACAACACACACACACACACACAGTTACCTGTATCAGTCAGTAGTCTGTAACAGGTGAAGCCCACAGTAGAGGTGAGGTAACAACACACACACACACACACACAGTTACCTGTATCAGTCAGTAGTCTGTAACAGGTGAAGCCCACAGTAGAGGTGAGGTAACAACACACACACACACACACAGTTACCTGTATCAGTCAGTAGTCTGTAACAGGTGAAGCCCACAGTAGAGGTGAGGTAACAACACACACACACACACACACAGTTACCTGTATCAGTCAGTAGTCTGTAACAGGTGAAGCCCACAGTAGAGGTGAGGTAACAACACACACACACACACACACAGTTACCTGTATCAGTCAGTAGTCTGTAACAGGTGAAGCCCACAGTAGAGGTGAGGTAACAACACACACACACACACACAGTTACCTGTATCAGTCAGTAGTCTGTAACAGGTGAAGCCCACAGTAGAGGTGAGGTAACAACACACACACACACACACACACAGTTACCTGTATCAGTCAGTAGTCTGTAACAGGTGAAGCCCACAGTAGAGGTGAGGTAACAACACACACACACACACACACAGTTACCTGTATCAGTCAGTAGTCTGTAACAGGTGAAGCCCACAGTAGAGGTGAGGTAACAACACACACACACACACACACAGTTACCTGTATCAGTCAGTAGTCTGTAACAGGTGAAGCCCACAGTAGAGGTGAGGTAACAACACACACACACACACACAGTTACCTGTATCAGTCAGTAGTCTGTAACAGGTGAAGCCCACAGTAGAGGTGAGGTAACAACACACACACACACACACACAGTTACCTGTATCAGTCAGTAGTCTGTAACAGGTGAAGCCCACAGTAGAGGTGAGGTAACAACACACACACACACACACACACAGTTACCTGTATCAGTCAGTAGTCTGTAACAGGTGAAGCCCACAGTAGAGGTGAGGTAACAACACACACACACACACACACACAGTTACCTGTATCAGTCAGTAGTCTGTAACAGGTGAAGCCCACAGTAGAGGTGAGGTAACAACACACACACACACACACACAGTTACCTGTATCAGTCAGTAGTCTGTAACAGGTGAAGCCCACAGTAGAGGTGAGGTAACAACACACACACACACACAGTTACCTGTATCAGTCAGTAGTCTGTAACAGGTGAAGCCCACAGTAGAGGTGAGGTAACAACACACACACACACACACACAGTTACCTGTATCAGTCAGTAGTCTGTAACAGGTGAAGCCCACAGTAGAGGTGAGGTAACAACACACACACACACCTGTACAGTAGTCTGTAACAGTTACCTGTATCAGTCAGTAGTCTGTAACAGGTGAAGCCCACAGTAGAGGTGAGGTAACAACACACACACACACACACAGTTACCTGTATCAGTCAGTAGTCTGTAACAGGTGAAGCCCACAGTAGAGGTGAGGTAACAACACACACACACACACACACAGTTACCTGTATCAGTCAGTAGTCTGTAACAGGTGAAGCCCACAGTAGAGGTGAGGTAACAACACACACACACACACACACAGTTACCTGTATCAGTCAGTAGTCTGTAACAGGTGAAGCCCACAGTAGAGGTGAGGTAACAACACACACACACACACACAGTTACCTGTATCAGTCAGTAGTCTGTAACAGGTGAAGCCCACAGTAGAGGTGAGGTAACAACACACACACACACACAGTTACCTGTATCAGTCAGTAGTCTGTAACAGGTGAAGCCCACAGTAGAGGTGAGGTAACAACACACACACACACACACAGTTACCTGTATCAGTCAGTAGTCTGTAACAGGTGAAGCCCACAGTAGAGGTGAGGTAACAACACACACACACACACACACAGTTACCTGTATCAGTCAGTAGTCTGTAACAGGTGAAGCCCACAGTAGAGGTGAGGTAACAACACACACACACACACATCAGTTACCTGTATCAGTCAGTAGTCTGTAACAGGTGAAGCCCACAGTAGAGGTGAGGTAACAACACACACACACACACACAGTTACCTGTATCAGTCAGTAGTCTGTAACAGGTGAAGCCCACAGTAGAGGTGAGGTAACAACACACACACACACACACACACAGTTACCTGTATCAGTCAGTAGTCTGTAACAGGTGAAGCCCACAGTAGAGGTGAGGTAACAACACACACACACACACACACAGTTACCTGTATCAGTCAGTAGTCTGTAACAGGTGAAGCCCACAGTAGAGGTGAGGTAACAACACACACACACACACACAGTTACCTGTATCAGTCAGTAGTCTGTAACAGGTGAAGCCCACAGTAGAGGTGAGGTAACAACACACACACACACACACAGTTACCTGTATCAGTCAGTAGTCTGTAACAGGTGAAGCCCACAGTAGAGGTGAGGTAACAACACACACACACACACACAGTTACCTGTATCAGTCAGTAGTCTGTAACAGGTGAAGCCCACAGTAGAGGTGAGGTAACAACACACACACACACACACACACAGTTACCTGTATCAGTCAGTAGTCTGTAACAGGTGAAGCCCACAGTAGAGGTGAGGTAACAACACACACACACACACACAGTTACCTGTATCAGTCAGTAGTCTGTAACAGGTGAAGCCCACAGTAGAGGTGAGGTAACAACACACACACACACACACACACAGTTACCTGTATCAGTCAGTAGTCTGTAACAGGTGAAGCCCACAGTAGAGGTGAGGTAACAACACACACACACACCTGTATCAGTCACAGTTACCTGTATCAGTCAGTAGTCTGTAACAGGTGAAGCCCACAGTAGAGGTGAGGTAACAACACACACACACACACACAGTTACCTGTATCAGTCAGTAGTCTGTAACAGGTGAAGCCCACAGTAGAGGTGAGGTAACAACACACACACACACACACAGTTACCTGTATCAGTCAGTAGTCTGTAACAGGTGAAGCCCACAGTAGAGGTGAGGTAACAACACACACACACACACACAGTTACCTGTATCAGTCAGTAGTCTGTAACAGGTGAAGCCCACAGTAGAGGTGAGGTAACAACACACACACACACACACAGTTACCTGTATCAGTCAGTAGTCTGTAACAGGTGAAGCCCACAGTAGAGGTGAGGTAACAACACACACACACACACACAGTTACCTGTATCAGTCAGTAGTCTGTAACAGGTGAAGCCCACAGTAGAGGTGAGGTAACAACACACACACACACACACAGTTACACACACAGTTACCTGTATCAGTCAGTAGTCTGTAACAGGTGAAGCCCACAGTAGAGGTGAGGTAACAACACACACACACACACACACACAGTTACCTGTATCAGTCAGTAGTCTGTAACAGGTGAAGCCCACAGTAGAGGTGAGGTAACAACACACACACACACACACAGTTACCTGTATCAGTCAGTAGTCTGTAACAGGTGAAGCCCACAGTAGAGGTGAGGTAACAACACACACACACACACACAGTTACCTGTATCAGTCAGTAGTCTGTAACAGGTGAAGCCCACAGTAGAGGTGAGGTAACAACACACACACACACACACAGTTACCTGTATCAGTCAGTAGTCTGTAACAGGTGAAGCCCACAGTAGAGGTGAGGTAACAACACACACACACACACACAGTTACCTGTATCAGTCAGTAGTCTGTAACAGGTGAAGCCCACAGTAGAGGTGAGGTAACAACACACACACACACACACACAGTTACCTGTATCAGTCAGTAGTCTGTAACAGGTGAAGCCCACAGTAGAGGTGAGGTAACAACACACACACACACACACAGTTACCTGTATCAGTCAGTAGTCTGTAACAGGTGAAGCCCACAGTAGAGGTGAGGTAACAACACACACACACACACACAACAGTTAGAGGTGAGGTAACCTTACCTGTATCAGTCAGTAGTCTGTAACAGGTGAAGCCCACAGTAGAGGTGAGGTAACAACACACACACACACACACAGTTACCTGTATCAGTCAGTAGTCTGTAACAGGTGAAGCCCACAGTAGAGGTGAGGTAACAACACACACACACACACACACAGTTACCTGTATCAGTCAGTAGTCTGTAACAGGTGAAGCCCACAGTAGAGGTGAGGTAACAACACACACACACACACACACAGTTACCTGTATCAGTCAGTAGTCTGTAACAGGTGAAGCCCACAGTAGAGGTGAGGTAACAACACACACACACACACACAGTTACCTGTATCAGTCAGTAGTCTGTAACAGGTGAAGCCCACAGTAGAGGTGAGGTAACAACACACACACACACACACAGTTACCTGTATCAGTCAGTAGTCTGTAACAGGTGAAGCCCACAGTAGAGGTGAGGTAACAACACACACACACACACACACAGTTACCTGTATCAGTCAGTAGTCTGTAACAGGTGAAGCCCACAGTAGAGGTGAGGTAACAACACACACACACACACAGTTACCTGTATCAGTCAGTAGTCTGTAACAGGTGAAGCCCACAGTAGAGGTGAGGTAACAACACACACACACACACACAGTTACCTGTATCAGTCAGTAGTCTGTAACAGGTGAAGCCCACAGTAGAGGTGAGGTAACAACACACACACACACACACACAGTTACCTGTATCAGTCAGTAGTCTGTAACAGGTGAAGCCCACAGTAGAGTAGTCTGTAACAGGTAACAACACACACACACACACACAGTTACCTGTATCAGTCAGTAGTCTGTAACAGGTGAAGCCCACAGTAGAGGTGAGGTAACAACACACACACACACACACACAGTTACCTGTATCAGTCAGTAGTCTGTAACAGGTGAAGCCCACAGTAGAGGTGAGGTAACAACACACACACACACACACAGTTACCTGTATCAGTCAGTAGTCTGTAACAGGTGAAGCCCACAGTAGAGGTGAGGTAACAACACACACACACACACACAGTTACCTGTATCAGTCAGTAGTCTGTAACAGGTGAAGCCCACAGTAGAGGTGAGGTAACAACACACACACACACACACAGTTACCTGTATCAGTCAGTAGTCTGTAACAGGTGAAGCCCACAGTAGAGGTGAGGTAACAACACACACACACACACACAGTTACCTGTATCAGTCAGTAGTCTGTAACAGGTGAAGCCCACAGTAGAGGTGAGGTAACAACACACACACACACACACAGTTACCTGTATCAGTCAGTAGTCTGTAACAGGTGAAGCCCACAGTAGAGGTGAGGTAACAACACACACACACACACACAGTTACCTGTATCAGTCAGTAGTCTGTAACAGGTGAAGCCCACAGTAGAGGTGAGGTAACAACACACACACACACACACACACACAGTTACCTGTATCAGTCAGTAGTCTGTAACAGGTGAAGCCCACAGTAGAGGTGAGGTAACAACACACACACACACACACAGTTACCTGTACAGTTACCTGTATCAGTCAGTAGTCTGTAACAGGTGAAGCCCACAGTAGAGGTGAGGTAACAACACACACACACACACACAGTTACCTGTATCAGTCAGTAGTCTGTAACAGGTGAAGCCCACAGTAGAGGTGAGGTAACAACACACACACACACACAGTTACCTGTATCAGTCAGTAGTCTGTAACAGGTGAAGCCCACAGTAGAGGTGAGGTAACAACACACACACACACACACAGTTACCTGTATCAGTCAGTAGTCTGTAACAGGTGAAGCCCACAGTAGAGGTGAGGTAACAACACACACACACACACACACACACACACAGTTACCTGTATCAGTCAGTAGTCTGTAACAGGTGAAGCCCACAGTAGAGGTGAGGTAACAACACACACACACACACACAGTTACCTGTATCAGTCAGTAGTCTGTAACAGGTGAAGCCCACAGTAGAGGTGAGGTAACAACACACACACACACACAGTTACCTGTATCAGTCAGTAGTCTGTAACAGGTGAAGCCCACAGTAGAGGTGAGGTAACAACACACACACACACACACAGTTACCTGTATCAGTCAGTAGTCTGTAACAGGTGAAGCCCACAGTAGAGGTGAGGTAACAACACACACACACACACAGTTACCTGTATCAGTCAGTAGTCTGTAACAGGTGAAGCCCACAGTAGAGGTGAGGTAACAACACACACACACACACACAGTTACCTGTATCAGTCAGTAGTCTGTAACAGGTGAAGCCCACAGTAGAGGTGAGGTAACAACACACACACACACACACAGTTACCTGTATCAGTCAGTAGTCTGTAACAGGTGAAGCCCACAGTAGAGGTGAGGTAACAACACACACACACACACAGTTACCTGTATCAGTCAGTAGTCTGTAACAGGTGAAGCCCACAGTAGAGGTGAGGTAACAACACACACACACACACACAGTTACCTGTATCAGTCAGTAGTCTGTAACAGGTGAAGCCCACAGTAGAGGTGAGGTAACAAGCCCACACACACACACACACAGTTACCTGTATCAGTCAGTAGTCTGTAACAGGTGAAGCCCACAGTAGAGGTGAGGTAACAACACACACACACACACAGTTACCTGTATCAGTCAGTAGTCTGTAACAGGTGAAGCCCACAGTAGAGGTGAGGTAACAACACACACACACACACACACACAGTTACCTGTATCAGTCAGTAGTCTGTAACAGGTGAAGCCCACAGTAGAGGTGAGGTAACAACACACACACACACACAGTTACCTGTATCAGTCAGTAGTCTGTAACAGGTGAAGCCCACAGTAGAGGTGAGGTAACAACACACACACACACACAGTTACCTGTATCAGTCAGTAGTCTGTAACAGGTGAAGCCCACAGTAGAGGTGAGGTAACAACACACACACACACACACACAGTTACCTGTATCAGTCAGTAGTCTGTAACAGGTGAAGCCCACAGTAGAGGTGAGGTAACAACACACACACACACACAGTTACCTGTATCAGTCAGTAGTCTGTAACAGGTGAAGCCCACAGTAGAGGTGAGGTAACAACACACACACACACACAGTTACCTGTATCAGTCAGTAGTCTGTAACAGGTGAAGCCCACAGTAGAGGTGAGGTAACAACACACACACACACACAGTTACCTGTATCAGTCAGTAGTCTGTAACAGGTGAAGCCCACAGTAGAGGTGAGGTAACAACACACACACAGTTACCTGTATCAGTCAGTAGTCTGTAACAGGTGAAGCCCACAGTAGAGGTGAGGTAACAACACACACACAGTTACCTGTATCAGTCAGTAGTCTGTAACCCAGGTGAAGCCCACAGTTAGTATCAGTCAGTAGTTACCTGTATCAGTGTCTGTAAGCCCACAGGTAACAACACACACACACACACACAGTTACCTGTATCAGTCAGTAGTCTGTAACAGGTGAAGCCCACAGTAGAGGTGAGGTAACAACACACACACACAGTTACCTGTATCAGTCAGTAGTCTGTAACAGGTGAAGCCCACAGTAGAGGTGAGGTAACAACACACACACACACACACACAGTTACCTGTATCAGTCAGTAGTCTGTAACAGGTGAAGCCCACAGTAGAGGTGAGGTAACAGCAGAAGTTGTCAGGTCTCAGTCTGATATCGCAGTAGTTCCTGTACGTCGTCTCCTAGGAAACACAACACATGCTGATGTCATACACTGTAGAAGTTCCAAACACCTTTCTGCTTCCTGGTATCCCTGGGTGTTGGGGTCCCTGGGTATTGGGATCCCTGGTGTTGGGATCCCTGGGTGTTGGGATCCCTGGGTGTTGGGATCCCTGGGTGTTGGGATCCCTGGTGTTGGGATCCCTGGTGTTGGGATCCCTGGTGTTGGGATCCCTGGTGTTGGGATCCCTGGTATTGGGGTCCCTGGTATTGGGGTCCCTGGGTGTTGGGATCCCTGGTGTTGGGATCCCTGGTGTTGGGATCCCTGGTATTGGGGTCCCTGGGTGTTGGGATCCCTGGTGTTGGGATCCCTGGTGTTGGGATCCCTGGTGTTGGGATCCCTGGTGTTGGGATCCCTGGTGTTGGGATCCCTGGTATTGGGATCCCTGGTATTGGGATCCCTGTACGATCAACCTGGACTCAAGTCAGCTGATGTCTATAGCTCCCTGTGTGTGTGTGTGTGTGTGTGTGTGTACCGTGATGGTGTGTGTGTGTGTACCGTGATGGTGTGTGTGTGTGTGTACCGTGATGGTGTGTGTGTGTACCGTGATGGTGTGTGTGTGTGTGTGTGTACCGTGATGGTGTGTGTGTGTACCGTGATGGAGTGTGTGTGTGTGTGTGTGTACCGTGATGGAGTGTGTGTGTGTGTGTGTGTGTGTACCGTGATGGAGTGTGTGTGTGTGTGTACCGTGATGGAGTGTGTGTGTGTGTGTGTGTACCGTGATGGTGTGTGTGCGCATGTACCGTGATGGTGTGTGTGCGCGTGTACCGTGATGGTGTGTGTACCGTGATGGTGTGTGTGTGTGTGTACCGTGATGGTGTGTGTGTGTGTGTACCATGATGGTGTGTGTGTGTACCGTGATGGTGTGTGTGTGTGTACCGTGATGGTGTGTGTGTGTGTGTACCGTGATGGTGTGTGTGTGTGTGTACCGTGATGGTGTGTGTGTGCGTGTACCGTGATGGTGTGTGTGGGCGTGTACCGTGATGGTGTGTGTGTGTGTGTGTGTACCGTGATGGTGTGTGTGGGCGTGTACCGTGATGGTGTGTGTGGGCGTGTACCGTGATGGTGTGTGTGTGTGTGTGTGTACCGTGATGGTGTGTGTGTGTGTGTACCGTGATGGTGTGTGTGTGTGTGTACCTTGATGTTGTGTGTGTGTGTGTGTGTGTACCTTGATGGTGTGTGTGTGTGTGTGTGTGTACCTTGATGGTGTGTGTGTGTACCGTGATGGTTTGTGTGTGTGTACCGTGATGGTGTGTGTGTGTGTGTGTGTACCGTGATGGTGTGTGTGTGTGTGTACCGTGATGGTGTGTGTGTGTGTGTACCGTGATGGTGTGTGTGTGTGTGTGTACCGTGATGGTGTGTGTGTGTGTGTGTGTGTGTGTGTGTACCGTGATGGTGTGTGTGTGTGTGTGTGTGTGTGTGTGTTTGTGTGTTTCCCGTGATGGTGTGTGTGTGTGTGTACCTTGATGGTGTGTGTGTGTGTGTACCTTGATGGTGTGTGTGTGTACCTTGATGGTGTGTGTGTGTACCGTGATGGTGTGTGTGTACCGTGATGGTGTGCGTGTGTGTACCGTGATGGTGTGCGTGTGTGTACCGTGATGGTGTGCGTGTGTGTACCGTGATGTGTGCGTGTGTGTACCTTGATGGTGTGTGTGTGTGTGTGTACCGTGATGGTGTGTGTGTATGTGTGTACCGTGATGGTGTGTGTGTGTGTGTACCGTGATGGTGTGTGTGTGTGTGTGTACCGTGATGGTGTGTGTGTGTGTGTACCGTGATGGTGTGTGTGTGTGTGTACCGTGATGGTGTGTGTGTGTGTGTGTACCGTGATGGTGTGTGTGTGTGTGTACCGTGATGGTGTGTGTGTGTGTGTACCGTGATGGTGTGTGTGTACCGTGATGGTGTGTGTGTGTGTACCGTGATGGTGTGTGTGTGTGTGTACCGTGATGGTGTGTGTGTGTGTGTGTACCGTGATGGTGTGTGTGTGTGTGTGTACCGTGATGGTGTATGTGTGTGTGTGGACCGTGATGGTGTGTGTGTGTGTGTACCGTGATGGGGTGTGTGTGTGTACCGTGATGGAGTGTGTGTGTGTGTGTGTGTACCGTGATGGAGTGTGTGTGTGTGTGTGTACCGTGATGGTGTGTGTGTGTGTACAGTGATGGTGTGTGTGTACCTTGATGGTGTGTGTTTGTGTACCGTGATAGGTATGTGTGTGTGTGTGTGTACCGTGATGGTGTGTGTGTGTGTGTGTGTACCGTGATGGTGTGTGTGTGTACCTTGATGGTGTGTGTTTGTGTACTGTGATGGTGTGTGTGTGTGTGTGTGTGTACCGTGATGGTGTGTGTGTGCTCCGTGGTGTGTGTGTACCGTGGTGTGTGTGTGTACCGTGGTGTGTGTGCACCGGGGTGTGTGTGTACCGTGATGGTGTGTGTGTGTTCCGTGGTGTGTGTGTACCGTGGTGTGTGTACCGTGGTGTGTGTGTACCGTGATGGTGTGTGTGTGTTCCGTGGTGTGTGTGTACCGTGGTGTGTGTGTACCGTGGTGTGTGTGCACCGTGGTGTGTGTGCACCGTGGTGTGTGTGCACCGTGGTGTGTGTGTGTACCGTGGTGTGTGTGTGTACCGTGGTGTGTGTGTGCACCGTGGTGTGTGTGTGCACCGTGGTGTGTGTGTACCGTGGTGTGTGTGTACCGTGATGGTGTGTGTGTACCGTGGTGTGTGTGTTCCGTGGTGTGTGTGTTCCGTGGTGTGTGTTCCGTGGTGTGTGTTCCGTGGTGTGTGTTCCGTGGTGTGTGTTCCGTGGTGTGTGTTCCGTGGTGTGTGTTCCGTGGTGTGTGTTCCGTGGTGTGTGTTCCGTGGTGTGTGTACCGTGATGTTCTTGCTGCGGCAGTAGGAGCTCCAGGGTTGTGGTTCCAGGAGGAGAATGCCACCTGGTCGTAGGTGTGTATAGATCTGTCTGAACATTCTGACCACGCCCCCGTCGCCACCGTGCAGTTGGACCCACTTGGTCACGCCCAGACACAGGATGACATCATATCCTGCGGTGACGTCGTCACCATGGGGACATAGTTCTCGGTCCTCCATGTAATCCCCCTAGGAAACAGACAAGGGTAAGAACACACTGGTAAAACTGTGACGGGGTGTTAAGTATTGGGGAGGGTTAGGGTTAAATTAAGGATTGGGGAGGGTTGGGGTTAAATTAAGGATTGGGGAGGGTTGGGGTTAAATTAAGGATTGGGGAGGGTTGGGGTTAAATTAAGGATTGGGGAGGGTTGGGGTTAAATTAAGGATTGGGGAGGGTTGGGGTTAAATTAAGGATTGGGGAGGGTTGGGGTTAAATTAAGGATTGGGGAGGGTTAGGGTTAAATTAAGGATTGGGGAGGGTTAGGGTTAAATTAAGGATTGGGGAGGGTTAGGGTTAAATTAAGGATTGGGGAGGGTTGGGGTTAAATTAAGTATTGGGGAGGGTTAGGGTTAAATTAAGGATTGGGGAGGGTTGGGGTTAAATTAAGGATTGGGGAGGGTTGGGGTTAAATTAAGGATTGGGGAGGGTTAGGGTTAAATTAAGGATTGGGGAGGGTTAGGGTTAAATTAAGGATTGGGGAGGGTTAGGGTTAAATTAAGGATTGGGGAGGGTTAGGGTTAAATTAAGGATTGGGGAGGGTTAGGGTTAAATTAAGGATTGGGGAGGGTTGGGGTTAAATTAAGGATTGGGGAGGGTTAGGGTTAAATTAAGGATTGGGGAGGGTTGGGGTTAAATTAAGGATTGGGGAGGGTTGGGGTTAAATTAAGGATTGGGGAGGGTTGGGGTTAAATTAAGGATTGGGGAGGGTTGGGGTTAAATTAAGGGGGAGGGTTGGGGTTAAATTAAGGATTGGGGAGGGTTGGGGTTAAATTAAGGATTGGGGAGGGTTAGGGTTAAATTAAGGATTGGGGAGGGTTGGGGTTAAATTAAGGATTGGGGAGGGTTGGGGTTAAATTAAGGATTGGGGAGGGTTGGGGTTAAATTAAGGATTGGGGAGGGTTGGGGTTAAATTAAGGATTGGGGAGGGTTGGGGTTAAATTAAGGATTGGGGAGGGTTGGGGTTAAATTAAGGATTGGGGAGGGTTGGGGTTAAATTAAGGATTGGGGAGGGTTAGGGTTAAATTAAGGATTGGGGAGGGTTGGGGTTAAATTAAGGATTGGGGAGGGTTAGGGTTAAATTAAGGATTGGGGAGGGTTGGGGTTAAATTAAGGATTGGGGAGGGTTGGGGTTAAATTAAGTATTGGGGAGGGTTGGGGTTAAATTAAGGATTGGGGAGGGTTGGGGTTAAATTAAGGATTGGGGAGGGTTAGGGTTAAATTAAGGATTGGGGAGGGTTAGGGTTAAATTAAGGATTGGGGAGGGTTGGGGTTAAATTAAGGATTGGGGAGGGTTAGGGTTAAATTAAGGATTGGGGAGGGTTAGGGTTAAATTAAGGATTGGGGAGGGTTAGGGTTAAATTAAGGATTGGGGAGGGTTGGGGTTAAATTAAGGATTGGGGAGGGTTGGGGTTAAATTAAGGATTGGGGAGGGTTAGGGTTAAATTAAGGATTGGGGAGGTTTAGGGTTAAATTAAGGATTGGGGAGGGTTGGGGTTAAATTAAGGATTGGGGAGGGTTGGGGTTAAATTAAGGATTGGGGAGGGTTAGGGTTAAATTAAGGATTGGGGAGGGTTAGGGTTAAATTAAGGATTGGGGAGGGTTGGGGTTAAATTAAGTATTGGGGAGGGTTAGGGTTAAATTAAGGATTGGGGAGGGTTGGGGTTAAATTAAGTATTGGGGAGGGTTGGGGTTAAATTAAGTATTGGGGAGGGTTGGGGTTAAATTAAGTATTGGGGAGGGTTGGGGTTAAATTAAGTATTGGGGAGGGTTGGGGTTAAATTAAGTATTGGGGAGGGTTGGGGTTAAATTAAGGATTAGGGAGGGGAAACCGAGTGGAAACGTCACCACAAGGTAACAGTGCCAACCTAAAGAGTAGGGGTTAGAGAGTAGGGGTTAGAGTGTAGAGAGTAGGGGTTAGAGAGTAGGGAGTAGTGGCTAGAGAGTAGAGAGTAGGGGATAGAGAGTAGAGAGTAGAGAGTAGGGGTTAGAGAGTAGGGGCTAGAGAGTAGAGAGTAGGGGATAGAGAGTAGAGAGTAGAGAGTAGGGGTTAGAGAGTAGGGGCTAGAGAGTATAGAGTAGTAGATAGAGAGTAGAGAGTAGAGAGTAGGGGTTAGAGAGTAGGGGCTAGAGAGTAGAGAGTAGGGGATAGAGAGTTGGGGTTAGAGAGTAGAGAGTAGTGGTTAGAGAGTAGAGAGTAGGGGTTAGAAAGTAGAGAGTAGTGGCTAGAGAGTAGAGAGTATGGGTAAGAGAGTAGAGAGTAGGGGTTAGAGAGTAGTGGCTAGAGAGTAGGGGTTAGAGAGTAGAGAGTAGGGGTTAGAGAGTAGAGGCTAGAGAGTAGAGAGTAGGGGTTAGAGAGTAGAGGCTAGAGAGTAGAGAGTAGGGGTTAGAGAGTAGAGAGTAGGGGTTAGAGAGTAGAGGCTAGAGAGTAGAGAGTAGGGGTTAGAGAGTAGAGGCTAGAGAGTAGAGAGTAGGGGTTAGAGAGTAGAGGCTAGAGAGTAGAGAGTAGGGGTTAGAGAGTAGAGAGTAGGGGTTAGAGAGTAGAGGCTAGAGAGTAGAGAGTAGGGGTTAGAGAGTAGAGGCTAGAGAGTAGAGAGTAGGGGTTAGAGAGTAGAGGCTAGAGAGTAGGGGTTAGAGAGCAGAGAGTAGGGGTTAGAGAGTAGGAGAGAGAGTAGAGAGTTGGGGTTAGAGAGTAGAGAGTAGTGGTTAAGGAGTAGAGAGTAGGGGTTAGAGAGTAGGGGTAAGAGAGTAGGGGTTAGAGAGTAGAGAGTAGTGGTTAGAGAGTAGAGAGTAGGGGTTAGAAAGTAGAGAGTAGTGGCTAGAGAGTAGAGAGGAGGGGAAAGAGAGTAGGGGTTAGAGAGTAGAGAGTAGTGGCTAGAGAGTAGGGGTTAGAGAGCAGAGAGTAGGGGTTAGAGAGTAGGGGTTAGAGAGTAGGGGTTAGAGAGTAGGGGTTAGAGTGTAGATAGTAGGGGTTAGAGTGTAGAGAGTAGGGGTTAGAGTGTAGAGAGTAGGGGTTAGAGTGTAGAGAGTTGGGGTTAGAGAGTAGTGGTTAAGGAGTAGAGAGTAGTGGCTAGAGAGTAGAGAGTAGGGGTTAGAGAGTAGGGGATAGAGAGTAAGGGTAAGAGAGTAGGGGTTAGGGAGTAGAGAGTAGTGGTTAGAGAGTAGAGAGTAGGGGTTAGAAAGTAGAGAGTAGTGGCTAGAGAGTAGAGAGGAGGGGTAAGAGAGTAGGGGTTAGAGAGTAGAGAGTAGTGGTTAGAGAGTAGAGAGTAGGGGTTAGAAAGTAGAGAGAAGTGGCTAGAGAGTAGAGAGGAGGGGAAAGAGAGTAGGGGTTAGAGAGTAGAGAGTAGTGGCTAGAGAGTAGGGGTTAGAGAGTAGAGAGTAGGGGTTAGAGAGTAGTGGCTAGAGAGTAGGGGTTAGAGAGTAGAGAGTAGGGGTTAGAGAGTAGAGAGTAGTGTCTAGAGAGTAGGGGTTAGAGAGTAGAGAGTAGGGGTTAGAGAGTAGTGGCTAGAGAGTAGAGAGTAGGGGTTAGAGAGTAGAGGCTAGAGAGTAGAGAGTAGGGGTTAGAGAGTAGAGGCTAGAGAGTAGGGGTTAGAGAGTAGAGGCTAGAGAGTAGAGAGTAGGGGTAAGAGAGTAGGGGTTAGAGAGTAGAGAGTAGGGGTTAGAGAGTAGAGAGTAGGGGTTAGAGAGTAGGAGTTAGAGAGTAGAGAGTATAGGTTAGAGAGTAGAGAGTTGGGGTTAGAGAGTAGAGAGTAGTGGTTAGAGAGTAGAGAGTAGTGGCAAGAGAGTAGAGAGTAGGGGTACGAGAGTAGGGGTTAGGGAGTAGGGGTTAGAAAGTAGAGAGTAGTGGCTAGAGAGTAGAGAGTAGGGGTTAGAAAGTAGAGAGAAGTGGCTAGAGAGTAGGGGTTAGAGAGTAGAGAGTAGGGGTTAGAGAGTAGTGGCTAGAGAGTAGAGAGTAGGGGTTAGAGAGTAGAGAGTAGGGGTTAGAAAGTAGAGAGTAGTGGCTAGAGAGTAGAGAGTAGTGGTTAGAGAGTAGAGAGTAGGGGTTAGAAAGTAGAGAGTAGGGTTAGAGAGTAGAGAGTAGTGGTTAGAGACTAGAGAGTAGGGGTTAGAAAGTAGAGAGAAGTGGCTAGAGAGTAGGGGTTAGAGAGTAGAGTAGGGGTTAGAGAGTAGGGGTTAGAGAGTAGAGAGTAGGGGTTAGAGAGTAGAGAGTAGTGTCTAGAGAGTAGGGGTTAGAGAGTAGAGTAGGGGTTAGAGAGTAGGGGTTAGAGAGTAGAGAGTAGGGGTTAGAGAGTAGAGAGTAGTGTCTAGAGAGTAGGGGTTAGAGAGTAGAGAGTAGGGGTTAGAGAGTAGTGGCTAGAGAGTAGAGAGTAGGGGTTAGAGAGTAGAGAGTAGGGGTTAGAGAGTAGAGGCTAGAGAGTAGAGAGTAGGGGTTAGAGAGTAGAGGCTAGAGAGTAGAGAGTAGGGGTTAGAGAGTAGAGGCTAGAGAGTAGAGAGTAGGGGTTAGAGAGTAGAGGCTAGAGAGTAGGGGTAAGAGAGTAGGGGTTAGAGAGTAGAGAGTAGGGGTTAGAGAGCAGAGAGTAGGGGTTAGAGAGTAGGAGTTAGAGAGTAGAGAGTATAGGTTAGAGAGTAGAGAGTTGGGGTTAGAGAGTAGAGAGTAGTGGTTAAGGAGTAGAGAGTAGGAGTTAGAGAGTAGGGGTTAGAGTAGAGAGTAGGAGTTAGAGAGTAGGGGTTAGAGTAGAGAGTAGGGGTTAGAGAGTAGGGGTTAGAGAGTAGGGGTTAGAGTGTAGAGAGTAGGGGTTAGAGAGTAGAGAGTTGGGGTTAGAGAGTAGTGGTTAAGGAGTAGAGAGTAGTGGCTAGAGAGTAGAGAGTAGGGGTTAGAGAGTAGGGGGTAGAGAGTAGGGGATAGAGAGTAGGGGTAAGAGAGTAGGGGTTAGAGAGTAGAGAGTAGGGGTAAGAGAGTAGGGGTTAGAGAGTAGAGAGTAGTGGTTAGAGAGTAGAGAGTAGTGGCTAGAGAGTAGGGGTACGAGAGTAGGGGTTAGAGAGTAGAGAGTAGTGGTTAGAGAGTAGAGAGTAGGGGTTAGAGAGTAGAGAGTAGTGGTTAGAGAGTAGAGAGTAGTGGCTAGAGAGTAGAGAGTAGTGGCTAGAGAGTAGAGAGTAGGGGCTAGAGAGTAGGGGTTAGAGAGTAGAGAGTAGTGGTTAGAGAGTAGAGGCTAGAGAGTAGAGAGTAGGGGTTAGAGAATAGGGAGTAGTGGTTAGAGAGTAGGGGTTAGAGAGTAGGAGTTAGAGAGTAGGGGTTAGAGAGTAGAGAGTATAGGTTAAGGAGTAGAGCATAGGGGTTAGAGAGTAGAGAGTATAGGTTAAGGAGTAGAGCATAGGGGTTAGAGAGTAGGGGTAATAGAGCAGAGAGTAGGGGTAAGGGAGTAGAGAGTAGGGGTTAGAGAGTAGAGAGTAGGGGTTAGAGAGTAGGGGTTAGAGAGTAGAGAGTAGGGGTAAGAGAGTAGGGGTTAGAGAGTAGAGAGTAGGGGTTAGAGAGTCGGGGTTAGAGAGTAGAGAGTAGGGGTTAGAGAGTAGGGGTTAGAGAGTAGAGATAAGAGAGTAGGGGTTAGAGAATAGAGAGTAGGGATAAGAGAGTAGGGGTTAGAGAATAGAGAGTAGGGGTTTGAGAGTAGAGAGTAGGGGTTAGAGAGTAGAGAGTAGGGGTTAGAGAGTAGAGAGTAGGGGTTGGAGAGTATAGAGTAGTGGTTAGAGAATAGAGAGTAGGGGTTAGAGAGTAGGGGTACGAGAGCAGAGAGTAGGGGTTAGAGAGTAGAGAGTAGGGGTTAGAGAGTAGAGAGTAGGGGTTAGAGAGTAGAGAGTAGGGGTTAGAGAGTAGAGGTTAGAGAGTAGAGAGTATGGGTTAGAGAGTAGAGGTTAGAGATAGAGAGTAGGGGTTAGAGAGTAGAGAGTAGGGGTTGGAGAGTAGGGGTTGGAGAGTAGAGAGTAGGGGTTGGAGAGTAGGGGTTGGAGAGTAGGGGTTAGAGAGTAGGGGTTGGAGAGTAGAGAGTAGGGGTTAGAGTGTAGGGGTTAGAGAGTAGGGGTAAGAGAGTAGAGAGTAGGGGTAAGAGAGTAGAGAGTAGGGGTTGGAGAGTAGGGGTTAGAGAGTAGGGGTTAGAGAGTAGTGGTTGGAGAGTAGGGGTTAGAGAGTAGGGGTTAGAGAGTAGGGGTTAGAGAGTAGGGGTTGGAGATTAGGGGTTGGAGAGTAGGGGTTAGAGAGTAGGGGTTAGAGAGTAGGGGTTAGAGAGTAGGGGTTAGAGAGTAGGGGTTAGAGAGTAGGGGTTAGAGAGTAGGGGTTAGAGAGTAGGGGTTGGAGATTTGGGGTTGGAGATTTGGGGTTGAGAGTAGGGGTTGGAGAGTAGGGGTTAGAGAGTAGGGGTTAGAGAGTAGGGGTTAGAGAGTAGGGGTTAGAGAGTAGGGGTTGGAGAGTAGGGGTTAGAGAGTAGGGGTTAGAGAGTAGGGGTTAGAGAGTAGTGGTTAGAGAGTAGTGGTTAGAGAGTAGGGGTTAGAGAGTAGTGGTTAGAGATTAGGGGTTGGAGATTAGGGGTTGGAGAGTAGGGGTTGGAGATTTGGGGTTGAGAGTAGGGGTTAGAGAGTAGGGGTTGGAGAGTAGGGGTTAGAGAGTAGGGGTTGGAGAGTAGGGGTTAGAGAGTAGGGGTTAGAGAGTAGGGGTTAGAGAGTAGAGAGTAGGGGTTAGAGAGTAGAGAGTATGGGTTAGAGAGTAGAGAGTATGGGTTAGAGAGTAGAGGTTAGAGATAGAGAGTAGGGGTTAGAGAGTAGAGAGTAGGGGTTGGAGAGTAGGGGTTGGAGAGTAGGGGTTGGAGAGTAGAGAGTAGGGGTTAGAGTGTAGGGGTTAGAGAGTAGGGGTAAGAGAGTAGAGAGTAGGGGTAAGAGAGTAGAGTGTAGGGGTTGGAGAGTAGGGGTTAGAGAGTAGGGGTTAGAGAGTAGGGGTTGGAGAGTAGGGGTTAGAGAGTAGAGGTTAGAGAGTAGGGGTTAGAGAGTAGGGGTTAGAGAGTAGTGGTTAGAGAGTAGGGGTTAGAGAGTAGAGATAAGAGAGTAGGGGTTAGAGAATAGAGAGTAGGGGTTAGAGAGTAGGGGTTAGAGAGTAGAGAGTAGGGGTAAGAGAGTAGGGGTTAGAGAGTAGAGAGTAGGGGTTAGAGAGTCGGGGTTAGAGAGTAGAGAGTAGGGGTTAGAGAGTAGGGGTTAGAGAGTAGAGATAAGAGAGTAGGGGTTAGAGAATAGAGAGTAGGGATAAGAGAGTAGGGGTTAGAGAATAGAGAGTAGGGGTTTGAGAGTAGAGAGTAGGGGTTAGAGAGTAGAGAGTAGGGGTTAGAGAGTAGAGAGTAGGGGTTGGAGAGTATAGAGTAGTGGTTAGAGAATAGAGAGTAGGGGTTAGAGAGTAGGGGTACGAGAGCAGAGAGTAGGGGTTAGAGAGTAGAGAGTAGGGGTTAGAGAGTAGAGAGTAGGGGTTAGAGAGTAGAGAGTAGGGGTTAGAGAGTAGAGGTTAGAGAGTAGAGTATGGGTTAGAGAGTAGAGGTTAGAGATAGAGAGTAGGGGTTAGAGAGTAGAGAGTAGGGGTTGGAGAGTAGGGGTTGGAGAGTAGAGAGTAGGGGTTGGAGAGTAGGGGTTGGAGAGTAGGGGTTAGAGAGTAGGGGTTGGAGAGTAGAGAGTAGGGGTTAGAGTGTAGGGGTTAGAGAGTAGGGGTAAGAGAGTAGAGAGTAGGGGTAAGAGAGTAGAGAGTAGGGGTTGGAGAGTAGGGGTTAGAGAGTAGGGGTTAGAGAGTAGTGGTTGGAGAGTAGGGGTTAGAGAGTAGGGGTTAGAGAGTAGGGGTTAGAGAGTAGGGGTTGGAGATTAGGGGTTGGAGAGTAGGGGTTAGAGAGTAGGGGTTAGAGAGTAGGGGTTAGAGAGTAGGGGTTAGAGAGTAGGGGTTAGAGAGTAGGGGTTAGAGAGTAGGGGTTAGAGTAGGGGTTGGAGATTTGGGGTTGGAGATTTGGGGTTGAGAGTAGGGGTTGGAGAGTAGGGGTTAGAGAGTAGGGGTTAGAGAGTAGGGTTAGAGAGTAGGGGTTAGAGAGTAGGGGTTGGAGAGTAGGGGTTAGAGAGTAGGGGTTAGAGAGTAGGGGTTAGAGAGTAGTGGTTAGAGAGTAGTGGTTAGAGAGTAGGGGTTAGAGAGTAGGGGTTAGAGATTAGGGGTTGGAGATTAGGGGTTGGAGAGTAGGGGTTGGAGATTTGGGGTTGAGAGTAGGGGTTAGAGAGTAGGGGTTGGAGAGTAGGGGTTAGAGAGTAGGGGTTGGAGAGTAGGGGTTAGAGAGTAGGGGTTAGAGAGTAGGGGTTAGAGAGTAGAGAGTAGGGGTTAGAGAGTAGAGAGTATGGGTTAGAGAGTAGAGAGTATGGGTTAGAGAGTAGAGGTTAGAGATAGAGAGTAGGGGTTAGAGAGTAGAGAGTAGGGGTTGGAGAGTAGGGGTTGGAGAGTAGGGGTTGGAGAGTAGAGAGTAGGGGTTAGAGTGTAGGGGTTAGAGAGTAGGGGTAAGAGAGTAGAGAGTAGGGGTAAGAGAGTAGAGTGTAGGGGTTGGAGAGTAGGGGTTAGAGAGTAGGGGTTAGAGAGTAGGGGTTGGAGAGTAGGGGTTAGAGAGTAGAGGTTAGAGAGTAGGGGTTAGAGAGTAGGGGTTAGAGAGTAGTGGTTAGAGAGTAGGGGTTAGAGAGTAGAGATAAGAGAGTAGGGGTTAGAGAATAGAGAGTAGGGGTTAGAGAGTAGGGGTTAGAGAGTAGAGAGTAGGGGTAAGAGAGTAGGGGTTAGAGAGTAGAGAGTAGGGGTTAGAGAGTCGGGGTTAGAGAGTAGAGAGTAGGGGTTAGAGAGTAGGGGTTAGAGAGTAGAGATAAGAGAGTAGGGGTTAGAGAATAGAGAGTAGGGATAAGAGAGTAGGGGTTAGAGAATAGAGAGTAGGGGTTTGAGAGTAGAGAGTAGGGGTTAGAGAGTAGAGAGTAGGGGTTAGAGAGTAGAGAGTAGGGGTTGGAGAGTATAGAGTAGTGGTTAGAGAATAGAGAGTAGGGGTTAGAGAGTAGGGGTACGAGAGCAGAGAGTAGGGGTTAGAGAGTAGAGAGTAGGGGTTAGAGAGTAGAGAGTAGGGGTTAGAGAGTAGAGAGTAGGGGTTAGAGAGTAGAGGTTAGAGAGTAGAGAGTATGGGTTAGAGAGTAGAGGTTAGAGATAGAGAGTAGGGGTTAGAGAGTAGAGAGTAGGGGTTGGAGAGTAGGGGTTGGAGAGTAGAGAGTAGGGGTTGGAGAGTAGGGGTTGGAGAGTAGGGGTTAGAGAGTAGGGGTTGGAGAGTAGAGAGTAGGGGTTAGAGTGTAGGGGTTAGAGAGTAGGGGTAAGAGAGTAGAGAGTAGGGGTAAGAGAGTAGAGAGTAGGGGTTGGAGAGTAGGGGTTAGAGAGTAGGGGTTAGAGAGTAGTGGTTGGAGAGTAGGGGTTAGAGAGTAGGGGGTTAGAGAGTAGGGGTTAGAGAGTAGGGGTTGGAGATTAGGGGTTGGAGAGTAGGGGTTAGAGAGTAGGGGTTAGAGAGTAGGGGTTAGAGAGTAGGGGTTAGAGAGTAGGGGTTAGAGAGTAGGGGTTAGAGAGTAGGGGTTAGAGAGTAGGGGTTGGAGATTTGGGGTTGGAGATTTGGGGTTGAGAGTAGGGGTTGGAGAGTAGGGGTTAGAGAGTAGGGGTTAGAGAGTAGGGGTTAGAGAGTAGGGGTTAGAGAGTAGGGGTTGGAGAGTAGGGGTTAGAGAGTAGGGGTTAGAGAGTAGGGGTTAGAGAGTAGTGGTTAGAGAGTAGTGGTTAGAGAGTAGGGGTTAGAGAGTAGTGGTTAGAGATTAGGGGTTGGAGATTAGGGGTTGGAGAGTAGGGGTTGGAGATTTGGGGTTGAGAGTAGGGGTTAGAGAGTAGGGGTTGGAGAGTAGGGGTTAGAGAGTAGGGGTTGGAGAGTAGGGGTTAGAGAGTAGGGGTTAGAGAGTAGGGGTTAGAGAGTAGAGAGTAGGGGTTAGAGAGTAGAGAGTATGGGTTAGAGAGTAGAGAGTATGGGTTAGAGAGTAGAGGTTAGAGATAGAGAGTAGGGGTTAGAGAGTAGAGAGTAGGGGTTGGAGAGTAGGGGTTGGAGAGTAGGGGTTGGAGAGTAGAGAGTAGGGGTTAGAGTGTAGGGGTTAGAGAGTAGGGGTAAGAGAGTAGAGAGTAGGGGTAAGAGAGTAGAGTGTAGGGGTTGGAGAGTAGGGGTTAGAGAGTAGGGGTTAGAGAGTAGGGGTTG
This sequence comes from Oncorhynchus masou masou, assembly GCF_036934945.1. Lineage (NCBI taxonomy): Eukaryota > Metazoa > Chordata > Actinopteri > Salmoniformes > Salmonidae > Oncorhynchus > Oncorhynchus masou. Next base: position 65,296,366 of record NC_088238.1, on the reverse strand, counting down.
GAGAGTAGGGGTTAGAGAGTAGAGGTTAGAGAGTAGGGGTTAGAGAGTAGGGGTTAGAGAGTAGTGGTTAGAGAGTAGGGGTTAGAGAGTAGAGATAAGAGAGTAGGGGTTAGAGAATAGAGAGTAGGGGTTAGAGAGTAGGGGTTAGAGAGTAGAGAGTAGGGGTAAGAGAGTAGGGGTTAGAGAGTAGAGAGTAGGGGTTAGAGAGTCGGGGTTAGAGAGTAGAGAGTAGGGGTTAGAGTAGGGGTTAGAGAGTAGAGATAAGAGAGTAGGGGTTAGAGAATAGAGAGTAGGGATAAGAGAGTAGGGGTTAGAGAATAGAGAGTAGGGGTTTGAGAGTAGAGAGTAGGGGTTAGAGAGTAGAGAGTAGGGGTTAGAGAGTAGAGAGTAGGGGTTGGAGAGTATAGAGTAGTGGTTAGAGAATAGAGAGTAGGGGTTAGAGAGTAGGGGTACGAGAGCAGAGAGTAGGGGTTAGAGAGTAGAGAGTAGGGGTTAGAGAGTAGAGAGTAGGGGTTAGAGAGTAGAGAGTAGGGGTTAGAGAGTAGAGGTTAGAGAGTAGAGAGTATGGGTTAGAGAGTAGAGGTTAGAGATAGAGTAGGGGTTAGAGAGTAGAGAGTAGGGGTTGGAGAGTAGGGGTTGGAGAGTAGAGAGTAGGGGTTGGAGAGTAGGGGTTGGAGAGTAGGGGTTAGAGAGTAGGGGTTGGAGAGTAGAGAGTAGGGGTTAGAGTGTAGGGGTTAGAGAGTAGGGGTAAGAGAGTAGAGAGTAGGGGTAAGAGAGTAGAGAGTAGGGGTTGGAGAGTAGGGGTTAGAGAGTAGGGGTTAGAGAGTAGTGGTTGGAGAGTAGGGGTTAGAGAGTAGGGGTTAGAGAGTAGGGGTTAGAGAGTAGGGGTTGGAGATTAGGGGTTGGAGAGTAGGGGTTAGAGAGTAGGGGTTAGAGAGTAGGGGTTAGAGAGTAGGGGTTAGAGAGTAGGGGTTAGAGAGTAGGGGTTAGAGAGTAGGGGTTAGAGAGTAGGGGTTGGAGATTTGGGGTTGGAGATTTGGGGTTGAGAGTAGGGGTTGGAGAGTAGGGGTTAGAGAGTAGGGGTTAGAGAGTAGGGGTTAGAGAGTAGGGGTTAGAGAGTAGGGGTTGGAGAGTAGGGGTTAGAGAGTAGGGGTTAGAGAGTAGGGGTTAGAGAGTAGTGGTTAGAGAGTAGTGGTTAGAGAGTAGGGGTTAGAGAGTAGTGGTTAGAGATTAGGGGTTGGAGATTAGGGGTTGGAGAGTAGGGGTTGGAGATTTGGGGTTGAGAGTAGGGGTTAGAGAGTAGGGGTTGGAGAGTAGGGGTTAGAGAGTAGGGGTTGGAGAGTAGGGGTTAGAGAGTAGGGGTTAGAGAGTAGGGGTTAGAGAGTAGAGAGTAGGGGTTAGAGAGTAGAGAGTATGGGTTAGAGAGTAGAGAGTATGGGTTAGAGAGTAGAGGTTAGAGATAGAGAGTAGGGGTTAGAGAGTAGAGAGTAGGGGTTGGAGAGTAGGGGTTGGAGAGTAGGGGTTGGAGAGTAGAGAGTAGGGGTTAGAGTGTAGGGGTTAGAGAGTAGGGGTAAGAGAGTAGAGAGTAGGGGTAAGAGAGTAGAGTGTAGGGGTTGGAGAGTAGGGGTTAGAGAGTAGGGGTTAGAGAGTAGGGGTTGGAGAGTAGGGGTTAGAGAGTAGAGGTTAGAGAGTAGGGGTTAGAGAGTAGGGGTTAGAGAGTAGTGGTTAGAGAGTAGGGGTTAGAGAGTAGAGATAAGAGAGTAGGGGTTAGAGAATAGAGAGTAGGGGTTAGAGAGTAGGGGTTAGAGAGTAGAGAGTAGGGGTAAGAGAGTAGGGGTTAGAGAGTAGAGAGTAGGGGTTAGAGAGTCGGGGTTAGAGAGTAGAGAGTAGGGGTTAGAGAGTAGGGGTTAGATAGTAGAGATAAGAGAGTAGGGGTTAGAGAATAGAGAGTAGGGATAAGAGAGTAGGGGTTAGAGAATAGAGAGTAGGGGTTTGAGAGTAGAGAGTAGGGGTTAGAGAGTAGAGAGTAGGGGTTAGAGAGTAGAGAGTAGGGGTTGGAGAGTATAGAGTAGTGGTTAGAGAATAGAGAGTAGGGGTTAGAGAGTAGGGGTACGAGAGCAGAGAGTAGGGGTTAGAGAGTAGAGAGTAGGGGTTAGAGAGTAGAGAGTAGGGGTTAGAGAGTAGAGAGTAGGGGTTAGAGAGTAGAGGTTAGAGAGTAGAGAGTATGGGTTAGAGAGTAGAGGTTAGAGATAGAGAGTAGGGGTTAGAGAGTAGAGAGTAGGGGTTGGAGAGTAGGGGTTGGAGAGTAGAGAGTAGGGGTTGGAGAGTAGGGGTTGGAGAGTAGGGGTTAGAGAGTAGGGGTTGGAGAGTAGAGAGTAGGGGTTAGAGTGTAGGGGTTAGAGAGTAGGGGTAAGAGAGTAGAGAGTAGGGGTAAGAGAGTAGAGAGTAGGGGTTGGAGAGTAGGGGTTAGAGAGTAGGGGTTAGAGAGTAGTGGTTGGAGAGTAGGGGTTAGAGAGTAGGGGTTAGAGAGTAGGGGTTAGAGAGTAGGGGTTGGAGATTAGGGGTTGGAGAGTAGGGGTTAGAGAGTAGGGGTTAGAGAGTAGGGGTTAGAGTAGGGGTTAGAGAGTAGGGGTTAGAGAGTAGGGGTTAGAGAGTAGGGGTTGGAGATTTGGGGTTGGAGATTTGGGGTTGAGAGTAGGGGTTGGAGAGTAGGGGTTAGAGAGTAGGGGTTAGAGAGTAGGGGTTAGAGAGTAGGGGTTAGAGAGTAGGGGTTGGAGAGTAGGGGTTAGAGAGTAGGGGTTAGAGAGTAGGGGTTAGAGAGTAGTGGTTAGAGAGTAGTGGTTAGAGAGTAGGGGTTAGAGAGTAGTGGTTAGAGATTAGGGGTTGGAGATTAGGGGTTGGAGAGTAGGGGTTGGAGATTTGGGGTTGAGAGTAGGGGTTAGAGAGTAGGGGTTGGAGAGTAGGGGTTAGAGAGTAGGGGTTGGAGAGTAGGGGTTAGAGAGTAGGGGTTAGAGAGTAGGGGTTAGAGAGTAGAGAGTAGGGGTTAGAGAGTAGAGAGTATGGGTTAGAGAGTAGAGAGTATGGGTTAGAGAGTAGAGGTTAGAGATAGAGAGTAGGGGTTAGAGAGTAGAGAGTAGGGGTTGGAGAGTAGGGGTTGGAGAGTAGGGGTTGGAGAGTAGAGAGTAGGGGTTAGAGTGTAGGGGTTAGAGAGTAGGGGTAAGAGAGTAGAGAGTAGGGGTAAGAGAGTAGAGTGTAGGGGTTGGAGAGTAGGGGTTAGAGAGTAGGGGTTAGAGAGTAGGGGTTGGAGAGTAGGGGTTAGAGAGTAGAGGTTAGAGAGTAGGGGTTAGAGAGTAGGGGTTAGAGAGTAGTGGTTGGAGAGTAGTGGTTGGAGAGTAGGGGTTAGAGAGTAGTGGTTAGAGAGTAGGGGTTAGAGAGTAGTGGTTAGAGAGTAGAGGTTAGAGAGTAGTGGTTAGAGAGTAGAGGTTAGAGAGTAGGGGTTGGAGATTAGGGGTTAGGAGGTAGATTTGGAATAGGGTGTCAGTATATATCAGAGAAGTAAACAGACTTGATGGAAATAAACATTACAGAGCTCTGCAACACTATCTGATTGAGAGAGATAGAGGCAGTTACACAGAAGAACAACTCTTTCTAACTTTATGTTTGTTAAGAGTGAAATTAACGAGATGAAATTAGTCAAATGGTATAATTGAAGATCAATACAGGAGGAAAGGATTGACAGAGAGTGTGAGTTAAAAGACCTGTCTAGATAGCTACATTCATATTGTCAATTAGCTTACTGGCTAGCTCCAACTGTTTTACTGGTAGTAACCATAGCAACATGCCACTGAGGCGGCTAGCAGCGCTAGCAGAGACTGAGAGACTTCCTCCCCGTTTTGTTCTTGGAATTTCCAGTCCAAATCAAATCAGAGAAAGGAAGAATCAACGTTAACAACAGAATTCAGAGGGAGAACCCAGTTTGCTGACTGCTCACACAACAGGACTGTTACAAACCTGTTATTTGACACAGACCACACTACTGTAACCAGGCATTTCAGCCAGGGCCGTGGGGCTGCACTCAGCTCTGGTGTGCAGGACTTCCCCACCCTGGGATGGATGGAGGAAACCAAAAAGGACCCCGACCTCTCCCCTCAGGCACCACCAGCAGCAACCCAGACAACAGGTCTGTCCTCCCCCCTGCCTACCAACACCAGAGCCATGACCACCTCCAGCCTGCTGAGAGACAGACTGGCTCTGTTAGAGGTATGGGTTACTGAGCTGAAGGAGCAGCCCCCAGCTACACCACCTCCAGACTGCTGAGAGACAGACTGGCTCTGTTAGAGGTATGGGTTACTGAGCTGAAGGAGCAGCCCCCAGCTACACCACCTCCAGACTGTTGAGAGACAGACTGGCTCTGTTAGAGGTATGGGTTACTGAGCTGAAGGAGCAGCCCCCAGCTACACCACCTCCAGACTGCTGAGAAACAGACTGGCTCTGTTAGAGGTATGGGTTACTGAGCTGAAGGAGCAGCCCCCCCCCCCCCCCCAGCTACACCACCTCCAGTCTGCTGAGAGACAGACTGGCTCTGTTAGAGGTATGGGTTACTGAGCTGAAGGAGCACCCCCCAGCTACACCACCTCCAGACTGCTGAGAGACAGGCTGGCTCTGTTAGAGGTATGGGTTACTGAGCTGAAGGAGCAGACCCCCCCCCCCCCAGCTACACCACCTCCAGTCTGCTGAGAGACAGACTGGCTCTGTTAGAGGTATGGGTTACTGAGCTGAAGGAGCACCCCCAGCTACACCACCTCCAGACTGCTGAGAGACAGGCTGGCTCTGTTAGAGGTATGGGTTACTGAGCTGAAGGAGCAGCCCCCCCCAGCTACACCACCTCCAGTCTGCTGAGAGACAGACTGGCTCTGTTAGAGGTATGGGTTACTGAGCTGAAGGAGCACCCCCAGCTACACCACCTCCAGACTGCTGAGAGACAGGCTGGCTCTGTTAGAGGTATGGGTTACTGAGCTGAAGGAGCAGACCCCCCCCCCCCCAGCTACACCACCTCCAGTCTGCTGAGAGACAGACTGGCTCTGTTAGAGGTATGGGTTACTGAGCTGAAGGAGCACCCCCCAGCTACACCACCTCCAGACTGCTGAGAGACAGGCTGGCTCTGTTAGAGGTATGGGTTACTGAGCTGAAGGAGCAGCCCCCCCCCCAGCTACACCACCTCCAGACTGCTGAGAGACAGACTGGCTCTGTTAGAGGTATGGGTTACTGAGCTGAAGGAGCAGCCCCCCCCCCCCCCAGCTACACCACCTCCAGACTGCTGAGAGACAGGCTGGCTCTGTTAGAGGTATGGGTTACTGAGCTGAAGGAGCAGCCCCCCAGCTACACCACCTCCAGACTGCTGAGAGACAGGCTGGCTCTGTTAGAGGTATGGGTTACTGAGCTGAAGGAGCAGACCCCCAGCTACACCACCTCCAGACTGCTGAGAGACAGGCTGGCTCTGTTAGAGGTATGGGTTACTGAGCTGAAGGAGCAGCCTCCCAGCTACACCACCTCCAGACTGCTGAGAGACAGGCTGGCTCTGTTAGAGGTATGGGTTACTGAGCTGAAGGAGCAGCCTCCCAGCTACACCACCTCCAGACTGCTGAGAGACAGGCTGGCTCTGTTAGAGGTATGGGTTACTGAGCTGAAGGAGCACCCCCAGCTACACCACCTCCAGACTGCTGAGAGACAGGCTGGCTCTGTTAGAGGTATGGGTTACTGAGCTGAAGGAGCAGCCCCCCCCCATCAGCTACACCACCTCCAGACTGCTGAGAGACAGACTGGCTCTGTTAGAGGTATGGGTTACTGAGCTGAAGGAGCAGCCCCCCCCCCCCCAGCTACACCACCTCCAGACTGCTGAGAGACAGGCTGGCTCTGTTAGAGGTATGGGTTACTGAGCTGAAGGAGCACCCCCAGCTACACCACCTCCAGCCTGCTGAGAGACAGGCTGGCTCTGTTAGAGTTATGGGTTACTGAGCTGAAGGAGCACCCCCCAGCTACACCACCTCCAGACTGCTGAGAGACAGGCTGGCTCTGTTAGAGGTATGGGTTACTGAGCTGAAGGAGCAGCCCCCAGCTACACCACCTCCAGACTGCTGAGAGACAGGCTGGCTCTGTTAGAGGTATGGGTTACTGAGCTGAAGGAGCAGCCCCCAGCTACACCACCTCCAGACTGCTGAGAGACAGGCTGGCTCTGTTAGAGGTATGGGTTACTGAGCTGAAGGAGCAACCCCCAGCTACACCACCTCCAGCCTGCTGAGAGACAGGCTGGCTCTGTTAGAGGTATGGGTTACTGAGCTGAAGGAGCAACCCCCAGCTACACCACCTCCAGACTGCTGAGAGACAGGCTGGCTCTGTTAGAGGTATGGGTTACTGAGCTGAAGGAGCACCCCCCCTCCATGTACACAGACCCTGTGTACCCCAACCACAGATCGTAAACCCACAACTCTGGTAAAACACACTGATGTGGCCATCCTCATTGATTCAAATGGGAAATTCATAAAGGAAAAACTCTTCTCCCGCCACGAGGTGTCCAAAATCTGGTGCCCAAAAAACACAGGATGCACTCCACATCCTGTCCCAGCCTGACTTTGGCACAGCAGGCCACATTATTATTCACACCGGCATCAACAACCTGCGAGAGGAGCAGGAGAGAGGAGGCAGCCTGGTCAACAGAGTAGCAGAGAGGGTCTCTGGGCGGTTCCCCAACTCCCACATCACCATCTTCACTCTGCTGACCTGCAAAGACCTTCATCCCCGTACCAGAGGGTGTGGCCTACTCCAGAACGTACACGCTGACATCACCAGAGGGTGTGGCCTACTCCAGAACGTGCATGTTGCTCACCACCCAACAATCACCCCAGAGCATCTGCACGACCACTCCCACCTGAGGAAGGAGACAGTAGGGATGTTTGCCAAGTCTCTAAAGGACGTGGCACTTGGTAGACAAACACCCCCACCTCTACCAGACTGGATTGGGCCCAGTCTACTACCCCACACCAGACCCCCACCAGACTGGATCGGGCCCAGTCTACTACCCCACACCAGACCCCCACCAGACTGGATCGGGCCCAGTCTACTACCCCACACCAGACCCCCACCAGACTGGATCGGGCCCAGTCTACTACCCCACACCAGAACCCCCACCTCTCCCAGACTGGATCGGGCCCAGTCTACTACCCCACACCAGACCCCCACCAGACTGGATCGGGCCCAGTCTACTACCCCACACCAGACCCCCACCAGACTGGACCGGGCCCAGTCTACTACCCCACACCAGACCCCCACCAGACTGGATCGGGCCCAGTCTACTACCCCACACCAGACCCCCACCAGACTGGATCGGGCCCAGTCTACTACCCCACACCAGACCCCCACCAGACTGGATCGGGCCCAGTCTACTACCCCACACCAGACCCCCACCAGACTGGATCGGGCCCAGTCTACTACCCCACACCAGACCCCCACCTCTCCCAGACTGGATCGGGCCCAGTCTACTACCCCACCCCAGACCCCCACCAGACTGGATCGGGCCCAGTCTACTACCCCACACCAGACCCCACCTCTACCAGACTGGACCGGGCCCAGTCTACTACCCCACACCAGTCTACTACCCCACACCAGTCCAAAATACAGTAACTACTGAGTTGTTCAGAGATATAAACAAGACAGTCCAAAATACAGTAACTACTGAGTTGTTCAGAGAGATAGAGATAAACAATACAGTCCAAAATAAAGGAACTACTGAGTTGTTCAGAGAGATAAACAAGACGGTCCAAAATACAGTAACTACTAACTACTGAATTGTTCAGCGAGATAAACAAGACAGTCCAGAATACAGTAACGACTGAGTTGTTCAGAGAGATAAACAGCACAGTCCAAAATACAGTAACTACTGAGTTGTTCAGAGAGATAGAGATAAACAAGACAGTCCAAAATACAGTAACTACTGAGTTGTTCACAGAGATAAACAAGACAGTCCAAAATACAGTAACTACTGAGTTGTTCAGAGAGATAAACAGCACAGTCCAAAATACAGTAACTACTGAGTTGTTCAGAGAGAGATAAACAAGACAGTCCAAAATACAGTAACTACTGAGTTATTCAGAGTGCAATAAACAGGACAGCCCTAAATACAGTAACTCCTAACTACTGAGTTGTTTCTACAGGACAGTAGAAATAATTTATTTTAGCACAATAGCTGTGTCTGTGTTTAGTGCAGATGTATTGGAGGAGCTGTTTAATCTCAGTCAATCCTCCTGCCCTCTGAGGACCTCCGCTCAGCTGCGCTGGTCCTGCTGTTGGGCCCTGTGGAGTGGAGGGGAGCCAGTTCTGGGCCCTGGGTTGTCCTCTCTGGTCTGGTGTGGGGGAGTAGACTGGGCCCGGTCCAGCCTGATGGAGGTGGGGGTCTGGTGTGGGTTAGTAGACTGGGCGCGATCCAGTCTGATGGAGGTGGGGGTCTGGTGTGGGTTAGTAGACTGGGCACGGTCTACTCGTAAGTCGCTCTGGATAAGAGCGTCTGCTAAATGACTTAAATGTAAATGTAAATGTACTCTCTAGCCCCTACTCTCTACTCCCTAACCCCTACTCTCTACTCTCTAGCCCCTACTCTCTACTATCTAGCCCCTACTCTCTACTCCCTACTCTCTAATCCCTAATCTCTAGCCCCTAATCTCTAGCCCCTAATCTCTAGCCCCTACTCTCTAGCCCCTACTCTGTACTCTCTAGCCCCTACTCTCTAGCCCCTACTCTCTAGCCCCTACTCTCTAGCCCCTACTCTCTAGCCCCTACTCTCTACTCTCTAGCCCCTACTCTCTACTCTCTAGCCCCTACTCTCTAGCCCCTACTCTCTACTCTCTAGCCCCTACTCTCTACTCTCTAACCCCTAAACTCCACTCTCTAACCCCTACACTCCACTCTCTAACCCCTACTGTCTACTCTCTAGCCCCTAATCTTTAGACCCTACCCTCTAACCCCTACTCTAGCCCCTAATCTCTAGCCCCTAATCTCTACTCTCTAGCCCCTACCCTCTACTCTCTAACCCCTACTCTCTAACCCCTACCCTCTACTCTCTAACCCCTACTCTCTAACCCCTACTCTCTACTCTCTAGCCCCTAATCTTTAGACCCTAATCTCTACTCTCTAGCCCCTACTCTCTAGCCCCTAATCTCTACTCTCTAGCCCCTACTCTCTAGCCCCTAATCTCTACTCTCTAGCCCCTAATCTCTAGCCCCTACTCTCTAGCCCCTACTCTCTAGCCCCTACTCTCTACACTCTAGCCCCTACTCTCTACACTCTAGCCCCTACTCTCTACACTCTAGCCCCTACTCTCTACTCTCTAGCCCCTACTCTCTACTCTCTAGCCCCTACTCTCTACTCTCTAGCCCCTACTCTCTACTCTCTAGCCCCTACTCTCTACTCTCTAGCCCCTACTCTCTAGTCCCTAATCTCTGCACCCAATCTCTAGCCCCTACTCTCTAGCCCCTAATCTCTACTCTCTAGCCCCTAATCTCTACTCTCTAGCCCCTACTCTCTACTCTCTTGCCCCTAATCTCCAGCTCCTACTCTCTTGCCCCTACTCTCTAGCCCCTAATCTCTAGCTCCTACTCTCTAGCCCCTAATCTCTAGCCCCTACTCTCTACTCTCTAGCCCCTACTCTCTACTCTCTAGCCCCTACTCTCTACTCTCTAGCCCCTAATCTCTAGCTCCTACTCTCTACTCTCTAGCCCCTAATCTCTAGCTCCTACTCTCTACTCTCTAGCCCCTACTCTCTAGCCCCTACTCTCTAGCCCCTACTCTCTAGCCCCTACTCTCTAGCCCCTACTCTCTAGCCCCTACTCTCTAGCCCCTACTCCTGTTGATCACTCAGCAGTTAGTATATTTTGGACTGTCCTGTTGATCACTCTTAACAACTCAGTAGTTACTGTCTTTCTGACTGCAATTCTTTCTTTCTGCAACATGAAATCACTATCAGTCAGCATGTGGAACATTCAGGCCCTAAACTCATCAACCTTTGGACTGAAGAGTTCAGCACTGTAGTTTACGAGAAAATGGTCAAGATGTTGACGTCATCATTCTGCAGGAGACATGGTGTACGGCTGACATCGTCACTCACTGTCCCACAGGCTACAGAGAGGTAATCATTCTGCAGGAGACATGGTGTAAGGCTGACATCGTCACAGAAATACAGCTTGTTCCTCAAAAGAACAGACATGGAAACAACCACACATCCACAGCCCAGTCAGCTGTACAACATCACAGCCCAGTCAGCTGTACAACATCACAGCCCAGTCAGCTGTACAACATCACAGCCCAGTCAGCTGTACAACATCACAGCCCAGTCAGCTGTACAACATCACACATTCACAGAGATGGGCCCAAAACAGCACAGAAGAAATACCAGACAGCAACCTGGAACCGAAATATCCAGACACTCTTAGATAACTTTCTGGGTACCACATTCACTCACAGTGAAGAAGGCATCCATCTGCCAGTAAAAACATCAACTATATATTCAGGCAAAACGGCTAAAGAAGCACAACTGAAATTGAGCAAAAACAAACCAGAGTCATGTTGGACACCGAAAAAGATGGCAGTACTTTAGAGATCTAACACCCTCATGTAAACACTGACGGCAGTACTTTAGAGATCTCCTAACACCCTCATGTAAACACTGACGGCAGTACTTTAGAGATCTAAAACCCTCATGTAAACACTGACGGCAGTACTTTAGAGATCTAACACCCTCATGTAAACACTGACGGCAGTACTTTAGAGATCTCCTAATACCCTCATGTAAACACTGACGGCAGTACTTTAGAGATCTAACACCCTCATGTAAACACTGATGGCAGTACTTTAGAGATCTAACACCCTCATGTAAACACTGACGGCAGTACTTTAGAGATCTAACACCCTCATGTAAACACTGATGGCAGTACTTTAGAGATCTCCTAATACCCTCATGTAAACACTGACGGCAGTACTTTAGAGATCTAACACCCTCATGTAAACACTGATGGCAGTACTTTAGAGATCTAACACCCTCATGTAAACACTGACGGCAGTACTTTAGAGATCTAACACTCTCATGTAAACACTGATGGCAGTACTTTAGAGATCTCCTAATACCCTCATGTAAACACTGATGGCAGTACTTTAGAGATCTCCTAACACCCTCATGTAAACACTGATGGCAGTACTTTAGAGATCTCCTAACACCCTCATGTAAACACTGATGGCAGTACTTTAGAGATCTAACACCCTCATGTAAACACTGATGGCAGTACTTTAGAGATCTCCTAACACCCTCATGTAAACACTGATGGCAGTACTTTAGAGATCTAACACCCTCATGTAAACACTGATGGCAGTACTTTAGAGATCTCCTAATACCCTCATGTAAACACTGATGGCAGTACTTTAGAGATCTAACACCCTCATGTAAACACTGATGGCAGTACTTTAGAGATCTAACACCCTCATGTAAACACTGATGGCAGTACTTTAGAGATCTAACACCCTCATGTAAACACTGACGGCAGTACTTTAGAGATCTCCTAACACCCTCATGTAAACACTGACGGCAGTACTTTAGAGATCTAACACCCTCATGTAAACACTGATGGCAGTACTTTAGAGATCTCCTAATACCCTCATGTAAACACTGATGGCAGTACTTTAGAGATCTAACACCCTCATGTAAACACTGATGGCAGTACTTTAGAGATCTAACACCCTCATGTAAACACTGATGGCAGTACTTTAGAGATCTCCTAATACCCTCATGTAAACACTGATGGCAGTACTTTAGAGATCTAACACCCTCATGTAAACACTGATGGCAGTACTTTAGAGATCTAACACCCTCATGTAAACACTGATGGCAGTACTTTAGAGATATCCTAATACCCTCATGTAAACACTGATGGCAGTACTTTAGAGATCTAACACCGTCATGTAAACACTGATGGCAGTACTTTAGAGATCTAACACCGTCATGTAAACACTGATGGCAGTACTTTAGAGATCTAACACCCTCATGTAAACAGTGATGGCAGTACTTTAGAGATCTAACACCCTCATGTAAACACTGATGGCAGTACTTTAGAGATCTCCTAATACCCTCATGTAAACACTGATGGCAGTACTTTAGAGATCTAACACCCTCATATAAACACTGATGGCAGTACTTTAGAGATCTAACACCCTCATGTAAACACTGACGGCAGTACTTTAGAGATCTAACACCCTCATGTAAACACTGATGGCAGTACTTTAGAGATCTAACACCCTCATGTAAACACTGATGGCAGTACTTTAGAGATCTCCTAATACCCTCATGTAAACACTGATGGCAGTACTTTAGAGATCTAACACCCTCATGTAAACACTGATGGCAGTACTTTAGAGATCTAACACCCTCATGTAAACACTGATGGCAGTACTTTAGAGATCTCCTAATACCCTCATGTAAACACTGATGGCAGTACTTTAGAGATCTAACACCCTCATGTAAACACTGATGGCAGTACTTTAGAGATCTCCTAATACCCTCATGTAAACACTGATGGCAGTACTTTAGAGATCTAACACCCTCATGTAAACACTGATGGCAGTACTTTAGAGATCTAACACCCTCATGTAAACACTGATGGCAGTACTTTAGAGATCTCCTAATACCCTCATGTAAACACTGATGGCAGTACTTTAGAGATCTAACACCGTCATGTAAACACTGATGGCAGTACTTTAGAGATCTCCTAATACCCTCATGTAAACACTGATGGCAGTACTTTAGAGATCTAACACCCTCATGTAAACACTGATGGCAGTACTTTAGAGATCTCCTAATACCCTCATGTAAACACTGATGGCAGTACTTTAGAGATCTAACACCCTCATGTAAACACTGATGGCAGTACTTTAGAGATCTCCTAACACCCTCATGTAAACACTGATGGCAGTACTTTAGAGATCTCCTAACACCCTCATGTAAACACTGACGGCAGTACTTTAGAGATCTCCTAACACCCTCATGTAAACACTGATGGCAGTACTTTAGAGATCTCCTAACACCCTCATGTAAACACTGACGGCAGTACTTTAGAGATCTAACACCCTCATGTAAACACTGACGGCAGTACTTTAGAGATCTAACACCCTCATGTAAACACTGATGGCAGTACTTTAGAGATCTCCTAACACCCTCATGTAAATACTGATGGCAGTACTTTAGAGATCTAACACCCTCATGTAAACACTGACGGCAGTACTTTAGAGATCTCCTAACACCCTCATGTAAACACTGATGGCAGTACTTTAGAGATCTAACACCCTCATGTAAACACTGACGGCAGTACTTTAGAGATCTAACACCCTCATGTAAACACTGATGGCAGTACTTTAGAGATCTAACACCCTCATGTAAACACTGATGGCAGTACTTTAGAGATCTCCTAATACCCTCATGTAAACACTGATGGCAGTACTTTAGAGATCTAACACCCTCATGTAAACACTGATGGCAGTACTTTAGAGATCTAACACCCTCATGTAAACACTGATGGCAGTACTTTAGAGATCTCCTAATACCCTCATGTAAACACTGATGGCAGTACTTTAGAGATCTAACACCCTCATGTAAACACTGATGGCAGTACTTTAGAGATCTCCTAATACCCTCATGTAAACACTGATGGCAGTACTTTAGAGATCTAACACCCTCATGTAAACACTGATGGCAGTACTTTAGAGATCTAACACCCTCATGTAAACACTGATGGCAGTACTTTAGAGATCTCCTAATACCCTCATGTAAACACTGATGGCAGTACTTTAGAGATCTAACACCGTCATGTAAACACTGATGGCAGTACTTTAGAGATCTCCTAATACCCTCATGTAAACACTGATGGCAGTACTTTAGAGATCTAACACCCTCATGTAAACACTGATGGCAGTACTTTAGAGATCTCCTAATACCCTCATGTAAACACTGATGGCAGTACTTTAGAGATCTAACACCCTCATGTAAACACTGATGGCAGTACTTTAGAGATCTCCTAACACCCTCATGTAAACACTGACGGCAGTACTTTAGAGATCTCCTAACACCCTCATGTAAACACTGATGGCAGTACTTTAGAGATCTCCTAACACCCTCATGTAAACACTGACGGCAGTACTTTAGAGATCTAACACCCTCATGTAAACACTGACGGCAGTACTTTAGAGATCTAACACCCTCATGTAAACACTGATGGCAGTACTTTAGAGATCTCCTAACACCCTCATGTAAATACTGATGGCAGTACTTTAGAGATCTAACACCCTCATGTAAACACTGACGGCAGTACTTTAGAGATCTCCTAACACCCTCATGTAAACACTGATGGCAGTACTTTAGAGATCTAACACCCTCATGTAAACACTGACGGCAGTACTTTAGAGATCTAACACCCTCATGTAAACACTGACGGCAGTACTTTAGAGATCTAACACCCTCATGTAAACACTGACGGCAGTACTTTAGAGATCTAACACCCTCATGTAAACACTGAATTTCAACGGCATACACTTACATTTCTGTCTTAATATATTGACTTGAAGTACAGTTGAATGTAAAGATCATCTCCATTTTGAAACGTCCCACATTATTGGAAGGTCGCCTTCTTAAGCCGAACACGTGGTATTCACAGAAGGTCACATCCACGACGTGGACAAACACGCCATGGATAAATCTGAAGGATCTATTTGAGCCAATGGGAAAGATGGACATGATTTTGTTGGATGTGGCATCCGATGTCTCCACGATAAAAACAACAACTACCGAGCGAAAGGAAACAGCTGATGCAGTACAAGAGAGGATGGATGGAGCAGGGGGACAGGTTTCTACAGTGGGGGATGGATGGGGCAGAGGGACAGGTTTCTACAGTGGAGGGAGGATGGATGGAGCAGAGGGACAGGTTTCTACAGTGGAGGGAGTATGGATGGAGCAGAGGGACAGGTTTCTACAGTGGAGGATGGATGGAGCAGAGGGACAGGTTTCTACAGTGGAGGATGGATGGATGGAGCAGAGGGACAGGTTTCTACAGTGGAGGATGGATGGAGCAGAGGGACAGGTTTCTACAGTGGAAGATGGATGGGGCAGAGGGACAGGTTTCTACAGTGGAAGATGGATGGATGGAGCAGAGGGACAGGTTTCTACAGTGGAGGATGGATGGATGGAGCAGAGGGACAGGTTTCTACAGTGGAGGATGGATGGATGGATGGAGCAGAGGGACAGGTTTCTACAGTGGAGGATGGATGGGGCAGAGGGACAGGTTTCTACAGTGGAAGATGGATGGATGGAGCAGAGGGACAGGTTTCTACAGTGGAGGATGGATGGATGGAGCAGAGGGACAGGTTTCTACAGTGGAAGATGGATGGATGGAGCAGAGGGACAGGTTTCTACAGTGGAGGATGGATGGATGGAGCAGAGGGACAGGTTTCTACAGTGGAGGATGGATGGATGGATGGAGCAGAGGGACAGGTTTCTACAGTGGAGGATGGATGGGGCAGAGGGACAGGTTTCTACAGTGGAGGATGGATGGAGCAGGGGGACAGGTTTCTACAGTGGAGGATGGATGGGGCAGAGGGACAGGTTTCTACAGTGGAGGATGGATGGGGCAGAGGGACAGGTTTCTACAGTGGAGGATGGATGGAGCAGGGGGACAGGTTTCTACAGTGGAGGATGGATGGGGCAGAGGGACAGGTTTCTACAGTGGAGGATGGATGGGGCAGAGGGACAGGTTTCTACAGTGGAGGATGGATGGATGGAGCAGAGGGACAGGTTTCTACAGTGGAGGATGGATGGAGCAGGGGGACAGGTTTCTACAGTGGAGGATGGATGGGGCAGAGGGACAGGTTTCTACAGTGGAGGATGGATGGGGCAGAGGGACAGGTTTCTACAGTGGAGGATGGATGGATGGAGCAGAGGGACAGGTTTCTACAGTGGAGGATGGATGGGGCAGAGGGACAGGTTTCTACAGTGGAGGATGGATGGGGCAGAGGGACAGGTTTCTACAGTGGAGGATGGATGGATGGAGCAGAGGGACAGGTTTCTACAGTGGAGGATGGATGGAGCAGAGGGACAGGTTTCTACAGTGGAGGATGGATGGATGGAGCAGAGGGACAGGTTTCTACAGTGGGGGATGGATGGGGCAGAGGGACAGGTTTCTACAGTGGAGGATGGATGGGGCAGAGGGACAGGTTTCTACAGTGGAGGATGGATGGAGCAGAGGGACAGGTTTCTACAGTGGAGGATGGATGGATGGAGCAGAGGGACAGGTTTCTACAGTGGAGGATGGATGGAGCAGAGGGACAGGTTTCTACAGTGGAGGATGGATGGATGGAGCAGAGGGACAGGTTTCTACAGTGGAGGATGGATGGATGGAGCAGAGGGACAGGTTTCTACAGTGGAGGATGGATGGAGCAGAGGGACAGGTTTCTACAGTGGAGGGAGGATGGATGGGGCAGAGGGACAGGTTTCTACAGTGGAGGATGGATGGGGCAGAGGGACAGGTTTCTACAGTGGAGGATGGATGGATGGAGCAGAGGGACAGGTTTCTACAGTGGAGGATGGATGGATGGATGGGCAGACCACAGGCACAAATTCTAAATTGAACAAACCCATGGCAGCTTATCCATGCCTGACGGTTCTCATCTGCTTCCTACGATCTATAGCCTGGGACGAGGTACTTAAAGCAACGAAAGAAAAGGGTGGCGTTCAGTGGGAAGCGGCTGTCTTTGTTCCCTGTCTTTGTTCCCTGTCTTTGGTCCCTGTCTTTGGTCCCTGTCTTTGGTCCCTGTCTTTGGTCCCTGTCTTTGGTCCCTGTCTTTGGTCCCTGTCCAAGGAACTGGCCAAGAAACAACTACAGGAGAAGAACGTCAGGCACACACTGGCATTCCCAGCCAGCCAGCTCTTTACTTGGGAGGGAAATCAACTGGACAGCGTGGAGGCAGTTCTTGCTAGATCAAGGTGTTTGGCCTAGATAAAGACGGCGAGACAAGGTCAAATACAAGTTCAATTGTAGGCCGTTTACTACACAAATGAAGGTAGCCTATGGAGGGAAAGAGAGGAAGAAAGAGAGGAGGGGAGAGACAGCGAGAGAAGGTGAGAGTTAAAGGTTCACTGTGCAACTCTGGGATTAGAGGTCAGAGGTAACTCACACATTCCACACCGGTGACAAACACCCCCTGAGCTACAAAGGAAAATATTGACATGATCACATCGTACACACACATACACCTACCAAACAGCAACCACGTCAAAACACACCCTCACAAAACGTGTAGAGCGCAAGAGTGTAGCTGCCAGCACAACTGGCAGAATAACAAGGAGTGAGAAAAAGAGAGAGAGGCCAGTTGACAGAGGGAAAGAGGAAGTCTGGACTAGTGGGAGCAGCGTTGGCTAGGTTACTTTCTAAATGTAATCTGTTAGTTACTAGTTACCTGTCCAAAATGATAAAATCAGTCATGTCACATTTTTGATTCCCCAAACTCAGTAACAACGTGATTACTTTCAGTGACCTTTGGATCCCTTCCCCTGAAGACACAAAGGATCCAGCAAATGCATTGGTGGTCATCATAGTAGTCTCTGATTGGTGGTCATCATAGTATTCCCTGATTGGTGGTCATCATAGTAGTCTCTGATTGGTGGTCATCATAGTAGTCTCTGATTGGTGGTCATCATAGTAGTCTCTGATTGGTGGTCATCATAGTATTCCCTGATTGGTGGTCATCATAGTAGTCTCTGATTGGTGGTCATCATAGTAGTCTCTGATTGGTGGTCATCATAGTAGTCTCTGATTGATGGTCATCATAGTAGCCTCTGATTGGTGGTCATCATAGTAGTCTCTGATTGGTGGTCATCATTGTAGTCTCTGATTGGTGGTCATCATAGTAGTCTCTGATTGGTGGTCATCATTGTAGTCTCTGATTGGTGGTCATCATTTGGTGTCATTGTAGTAGTCTCTGATTGGTGGTCATCATTTGGTGTGTCATAGTAGTCTCTGATTGGTGGTCATCATTTGGTGTGTCATAGTAGTCTCTGATTGGTGGTCATCATTTGGTGTCATCATAGTATTCTCTGATTGGTGGTCATCATTTGGTGTGTCATAGTAGTCTCTGATTGGTGGTCATCATTTGGTGTCATCGTAGTAGTCTCTGATTGGTGGTCATCATTTGGTGTGTCATAGTAGTCTCTGATTGGTGGTCATCATTTGGTGTCATCATAGTATTCCCTGATTGGTGGTCATCATTTGGTGTGTCATAATAGTGGTCTCTGATTGGTGGTCATCATTTGGTGTCATAGTATTCTCTGATTGGTGGTCATCATTTGGTGTGTCATAATAGTAGTCTCTGATTGGTGGTCATCATTTGGTGTGTCATAGTAGTCTCTGATTGGTGGTCATCATTTGGTGTGTCATAGTAGTCTCTGATTGGTGGTCATCATTTGGTGTCATCATAGTATTCCCTGATTGGTGGTCATCATTTGGTGTGTCATAATAGTGGTCTCTGATTGGTGGTCATCATTTGGTGTGTCATCATAGTGGTCTCATAGTCTGATTGGTCAGACTCGCTCAGGTGGAACAAACTAGAAGTTAAATGGTGCAGGAGGGGATGGCTGCCATTTTATGGACTCCTAACCAGCTGTGCTATTTTGTTTGCTTTTTTGCATTGTTTGTAACTTAGTTTGTACATAATGTTGCTGGTATTGCCTCTTATTACCGAAAAGAGCTTCTGGACATCAGAACAGTGATTACTCACCTCAAACTGGACAAATATTTTTTCTTTAATGAGTCTGACGTGAAGGATATACTGCTTCCCAGAGGCCCAAATCCCCGTCATTCATGTGAAGAACAGACGGAGGTACAGGGGGCAGAGGTCAGGGTGAGGATTCGTCGGCGAGTGGGTAAACTGCCTCTGCCATTCTATTGGCCACCGTACAATCACTGGAGAATAAACTGGATGATCTACGATCGAGACTATCCTACTGACGGGACATTAAAAACTGTAATATTCTTATGTTTCACTGAGTCGTGGCTGTCTATGTATCAGGGGAGAAGCTCCAGGTGGTATCCGATTTTAAGTACCTTGGCATCATACTTGATTCCAACCTCTCTTTTAAAAAGCATGTGAAAAAGGTAATTCAAATAACTAAATTCAACCTAGCTAATTTCCGATTTATACGAAATTGTTTGACTACAGAGGTAGCAAAACTGTACTTCAACTCTATGATACTCCCCCACTTAACATACTGCTTGACTAGTTGGGCCCAAGCTTGCTGTACAACATTAAAACCTATTCAGTCTGTCTACAAACAGGCTCTCAAAGTGCTTGATAGGAAGCCCAATAGCCATCATCATTGTCACATCCTTAGAAAGCATGAGCTCTTGAGTTGGGAAAATCTTGTGCAATACACCGACGCATGTCTTGTATTCAAGATCCTTAATGGCCTGGCTCCCCCTCCACTCAATATTTTTGTTAAACAGAAAACCCAGACATATGGCAGCAGATCCACAAGGTCTGCCATGAGAGGTGACTGTATAGTTCCCCTAAGGAAAAGCACCTTTAGTAAATCTGCATTCTCTGTGAGAGCTTCCCATGTCTGGAATACACTGCCATCAGACACACATAACTGCACCACATATCACACTTTCACAAAATGCTTGAAGACATGGCTAAAGGTCAATCAGATTTGTGAACATGGTCCCTAGCTGTGTGTTGCCGCTTTCCATGTTGTCTGTTGTCTGTAGCTTGTGAGGTGTGGAAACACTTTGTTGCTTTTATGAATTTTGTCTTGCTGCTTTTTGCTCTATGTTACTCTGTCTGTTAGCTATGTCTTGCTTGTTCTATGTTGCTATTGTCTATATTGTAATTGTTTTTAATAACCTGCCCAGGGACTGCGGTTGAAAATTAGCCGGCTGGCTAAAACCGGCACTTTTACTGAAACGTTGATTAATGTGCACTGTCCCTGTAAAAATAAAAATAAACTCAACTCAAACTCAACTCAACTCAACGACGACACAGATAATATAGAGCTGGCTGCGTTTTCAGCACATCGAAGCTACGTCTGGTAAGATGAGGGGTGTGGGGGGGGGTCTATTTAAAGAAGTCTCGAGGTATTGCTCGCCTGAGGTAGAGTACCTTATGATTATCTGAAGACCACACTATCTACCATGAGAGTTTATCAGTGGTTCACATACTTCTTAATGTCCCGTACCCCTTCAAACATTCAACCTCCAGCTGCGTACCCCCTCGAGCACCAGGGTCAGCTGTACCCCCTCTAGCACCAGGGTCAGCTGTACCCCCTCGAGCATCAGGGTCAGCGCACTCTCAAATGTTGTTTTTTACCATCATTGTAAGCCTGCCACACACACACACACACACACACACACACACTATACGATACATTTCTTAAACAGAAGAATGTGTGTGAGTTTGTCACAACCCAGCTCGTGGGAAGTGACAAAGAGGTCTTATAGGACCAGCTGTGTGAGCAAGGAGGACTACAAACCTGACTCAGTTAGACCAGCTCTGTCAGGAAGAATGGGCCAAAACTCACCCAACTTATTGTGGGAAGCTTGTGGAAGGCTACCCGAAACGTTTGACCCAAGTTAAACTATTTAAAGGCAATGCTACCAAATACTAATTGAGTGTATGTAAACTTCTGATCCACTGGGAATGTGAAAAAATAAATAAAAACTGAAATTAATCATTCTCTCTACTGTTATTCTGACATTTCACATTCTCAAAATAAAGTGGTGACTAACTGAACTAAGACGGGGAATTTTACTAGGATTAAATGTCAGGAATTGTGAGAAACTGAGTTTAAATGTATTTGGCTGAGGTGTATGTAAACTTCCAACATCAACTGTATGAGATAATGCTTTTCATGTACTACATCTCAGCATTCAACACCGTAGTGCCCACAAAGTTCATCACTAAGCCAAGGACCCTGGGACTAAACACCTCCGTCTGCAACTGGATCCTTGACTTCCTGACGAGCCGCCCCCAGGGGGTAAGAGTAGGCAACAACACACACTGATCGCCAAAACGGGGACACCTCAGGGGTGAGTACGTAGTCCCCTCCTGTACTCCCTATTCAGCCACGACTGCATGGCCAAACACGACTCAAAAACCATCATTAAGTTTGCCGACGACACAACAGTGGTCAACGGCCTGATCACCGACAACGACGAGGCAGTGTGGTGGCAGGACAACAAACTCTCCCTCAATGTGAGCAAGACAAAGGAGCTGATTGGGGATTACAGGAAAAGGAGTGTCGAACAGGCCCCCATTAACGTCGATGGGGTTGCAGTGCAGCAGGAGTTTCAAGTTCCTTGGTGCCCACATCACCAACAAACTATCATGGTCCAAACACACCAAGACAGTCGTGAAGAGGGCACAACAACATCTTTTCCTCCTCGGGAGACCAACGAGAGCATCCTGACCGGTTGCATCACCGCCTGGTATGGCAACTGCTCGGCATCCGACCGTAAGGCTCTACAGAGGGTAGTGCGTATGGCCCAGTACATCACTGGGGCCAAGCTTCCTGCCATCCAGGACCTCTATACCAGGCGGTGTCAGAAGAAGGCCCAAAAATTGTCAAAGACTCCAGTCACCCCAGTCATAGACTGTTCTCTCTGCTACCGCACGGCAAGCGGTACCGGAGCGCCAAGTCTAGGTCCAAGAGGCTTCTAAACAGCTTCAATCCATAAGACTGCTGAACCCCCCTACTCAATGTGTATTATGTATATGCATAGTCACTTTACAGAGAATCGTTCCAGCTGTCTCCAAGCAAAGCACACACACTAACAGGTGTACAAGCACTCACACACAGGCCGGCAATCACAGCTGCAGCCCAGTGTGGTCGATCACAGCTGCAGCCCAGTGTGGTCGATCACAGCTGCAGCCCAGTGTGGTCGATCACAGCTGCAGCCCAGTGTGGTCGATCACAGCTGCAGCCCAGTGTGGTCGATCACAGCTGCAGCCCAGTGTGGTCGATCACAGCTGCAGCCCAGTGTGGTCGATCACAGCTGCAGCCCAGTGTGGTCGATCACAGCTGCAGCCCAGTGTGGTCGATCACAGCTGCAGCCCAGTGTGGTCGATCACAGCTGCAGCCCAGTGTGGTCGATCACAGCTGCAGCCCAGTGTGGTCGATCACAGCTGCAGCCCAGTGCAGGCTTCAGACAAAGTAGGCCTCTTTCTTCTGTCTTACACACATCAAACAGATGTAACCACAAGGTGATACAGACCTAATTCCTTCTAGCGAAATCACAGTTTGAATATGTGGTAAACTGCTTCAGAACACTAGTCCTTACAGAGACAGAAGTGTGTGTGTTGCAGGGAGTGATGGTTGTTGGCCTGTGTCAACACATCTAACTCTCTTAGGACATGTCCAGCAGCTCCACTTCAGATGTCCATTTAACCTGAGAGGAAACCCAACTTTGAATTGAATAGAATTCTACAATTCGCAGAGAGTTTGAATCAGTTTCCTCTCACAACCTTCACCAGCCAGAATGTTAAATCAAATTATATTTCAACTTAAATAACCGGTTGTCCGTGTAGTTTGTATTTTTTTGCAGGTAGGAATGTGAGAAAATATACCCACAGGAAAGGATAATTACAACAACTGTTCAAAGCGCTGGCAGTGTCTTCAGAGTTGTATCACCTGAAGTATGCACACATGAACAAGACACATGAACACGACACATGAACACGACACATGAACACGACACATGAACAAGACACATGAACACGAGCCCAGCTGGTGCAGGTGTTCACATGGTTCTGCTTCAGGTGACAGAAATCTGAAGGCACAACCAGCACTTACAAAAAGACCAACCACATAGACAGACACACAGACACACAGACACACAGACACACAGACAGACAGACAGACAGACAGACAGACAGAGGGGCCACCACACAGACAACCGGTAAAGTTAATATATTATTTTATTCAGCATTCTGGCTCATTTCTGTCAAACAAGGAATAAAATGCAATTCAACATCCGGTTTCCAGGACAGACAGACAGACAGAGGCAGACAGACAGACAGACAGACGTACAGACAGACAGAGGCAGACAGACAGACAGAGGCAGACAGACAGACGTACAGACAGACAGACAGACAGACAGACAGACAGATGTACAGACAGACAGACAGACAGACAGATGTACAGACAGAGGGGCCATCTTGTCCTATAAGATGGAGGCTAGAAGCTTACAGCAGAAACACAGAAAACTCAGACTACTTATACATGTTATAACAGCTCATAGAGGCTGGATATACATGTTATAACAGCTCAAATACCACATGTTCAGTCTGGCTTTCCCCTCAGCTCAGCCCTCTCACTCACCTCTAACTAGGCTGAGTATTTTACATCTCAATTATATTGTTTTATTCTCTTTTTGCTGTACAGGTTTTTTGAAAGTCGCATTAAATCCCATATATTATTATTAGTTCATAATGTCCACCTATGACATACCATATCACCCACCCACACACACACACACACACACACACACACGCTCACACACACACACACTCTCTCTTACCGTTATGAAGGAGACGTTGTTGGGGAATGTTCCAGGTGTTCCGTGGGCCAGGGTGGAGGGGGGGAAGAGGGGGGGAGCAGCCATGGGACCCCGACACACCCTGAAGGAGAGGGGGAACGGAGGGAGAGGGCGACCTACACCCCGGGGGCCACTCGAGGGCGACAGCAACGTCAGGGTTCTCTTCAGTTCCTCTAGAGCGCTACACTCCTCGTTCTGGCCCTCCTCCTCCATCTTCGTCTCAGCTGTACCGGACACCATCTTAGTTCCGCTCTGTGTTCTTCCTTCACTCTGCTCAGCTGTCTCTGCTTTCTGTTTACTTTCTCCCCCTCTCTCCCCTATCCCCTCCTCCCTACCCCTGGCATCCTGTGTGAGTCGTTCGGACAGGAAGTGGCGAATGTTCTGCCTAGCGGCGTGCACCAGCCGCCCGTCCACATCAATACCTAGGATGTGGGCCGGGTTAAAGTGGCGTGCGATGGCCAGGGTCAGATGACCGGTGCTGCAGCCAATGTCCAGCACTGTCTTCCCTCTGAACCAATCGGGTCGAAGCAGGCCCAGACGAGGGTCCTCAAACCGCCCCACCTGCCCATCACGGTAACCGTAGTAACCGTGGTAGCCGTAATAACGGCTGTAGTTGCCGTGCTGGAACCTGTTTTTCTTCTTCTGGGGTTTGTGGCGGAAGGAACTCTGGGGCTGTTGCTGACCTCCCACCACTGACCCTGACCTCTGACCTCTGAGGCCTGATCCTGGCACCAGGGGGGTGTGGAAGGTGTTGGGTGGGGCAGTGGTGAGGGCGGGGGTCGGAGTAACCGACGAATGGTCAGATCTCGTTGAGGTGGTACGCCGCCGTTTACGCTGCCGATGGCCTCCGTCGCCATGGGGACGGGGTTTAGAGGTGGAGCCAAGTGGCGGGTGGGTGTGTCTCCGGGGCAGAATGGGCGGAACTACCTCATCCCGACAGTTGATGGTGGTGTTGAGTTCGTAGGGCAGAGGAGACTGTGGCACTGTGCTTCCAGAGAGGCCCTCTCTGGGAGCCTCCGGTACTGCAGCTAGCTCACCAGTAACGCTGACGCTGGCAGGGAACAGAGCCAACACCTCACCTCCTGTCCCCGAATCACCCCCAGCTTCTACCTTTGACCCCTCAGCCTGTGTGGGGGGTTCAGGCTGCGCCCCCCCCCCTCCTCCTCCGTGGTGACGGTTGCGGTGTCTCTTCCTGTTTTTCATGGGGGAGACCAGCACCCCTCCCCCCTCCTCCCCCTCTCCTCCCCCACTCTTCAGGTTCAGGGGGTCTGTGATGTCACGCGGTACCAGGATCTCTACAGGGTCTCTGGCCCGGGCCGGTAGGGGCGAGGACTTGGGCGTCTCGGCGTTCAGTGTGCGGCTCACCTCCTCATCCATTAGAGAATTGAGGTTCAGCGGGTCAAAAATGTTCCCGCCCAACAGGAAGTTGGAGGGAAGGACGGGGTCTGATTGACTGTCACTGTTGGCGCGACGACGGCGTTTCCCGAAGCCCGGGTGCTTGAAGCTGCCACCCAGGGAGTAGCGCCGCTTCCCCATTCGCTGCTGCTGTCCTGGAGGGAAGACCTGGGGGTTGTTGTGGAGGGGCTGAAGGCCGTTTTTGGTCTTTAGGGGGTGTGTACTTCTTGTTTTGGGGCCATGGGGATGTGGCTGTTCCGTTAGAACCAAACTTCCGGTGAATCCGGGTGGTCCCAGACAGGGAGGGTGAGGGGACATCATTACCCCACCCACCCTGTCCACTCCCCCTCCTCCTGATGCAGGGCCTTCTGGGACAGCAGCGTCGCCCCGCCCATCACGCGGTAGAACAGTCTCTTTGTCCAATGACATCCTGATCATCTTTTTCCTGTGGGAGACACTGCGGGCGCCTCGGCCAATGGCATCGATCTACAGACAGGAAGTGGGAGGAGTTAGGGGTCATTTACACACCAGATTTAAAAAACAGCTGATCTAAGGCAGTATCTCAAATGACACCATATTCCCATTGTTGTGCACTACTTTTGAACTGAGTCAAGCTGCCACACATAGGGCTCTAGTCAGAAGTAGTGCACTATTTAAAAGATAACAGGGAGCCAGCCAAATGAAACACTTCCCTCCAAACCTGTTACTTTTGCATCATTCTCTCTCTCTGACTGTCAGCCTCTCCTCAAGCTGTTCTCACGCCTAGACAGAGATAAGGTGCAGAGCCAAACTATCTAACAGGCCAAGCTCTGTGAGCGGTGTGAGAGTTCTCCAACCTCGCACTCCCCCTCTTTACGTGCCGTGCGTGGCTCCGCCTCCCGCGTATTGAAATAGAACAGCTAATCTGCATAAAAACGTCACTCATTCTCATGAATAATTCAGCAGAAGCGCGAGCTGCGTGGAAAACCGCGCAACCACGCACAGTGAGTGACAGCCGAACGGCCAGGCCCCCTCACACACACACACACACACACACACACACACACACACACACACACACACACACACACACACACACACACACACTGCCTTCCCCGACCGAAGCTGCTCTCTCTCCACGGCGGCTCCCTCCCCCGAGACACTGCTTTAAAAAAGACAACAAAAATACACCCATCAACTGACTTAGATGTTTCCTAACGTTCTCCTACTGCGAGTAAACCTGACCTCATGGACTTCCTACTAAAGTACACGATCAGATCGAAATAATAACACCTACATGAAAGACCCCTTCCGAAGAAAAAAAAATCGTTTGCGTCAGACCATTACATTTTTGTCGTCCTGTCTGATCAGGTATCTGTGTGTGTGTATGTGTGTGTGTGTGTGTGTGTATGTATGTATGTAAGCTACTGAGGTTCTCGCTCTCTAAACTCTGAACCGTTTCTGCAACTGCTTGAGCTGAGCTATTTACCGCTGAGTTTCAACGGAGCCACGCTCTTTATATGCCCCCGCAAACACACACACCATGGGCGACATACTATCCGACCAATAGCTGCTCTCTCTGGGGCCCGACCTCCTCAAAGTGACCAATGGAATCTTAGCCTCGGCCTGGAAAGATGATTATGTCCCGCCTCCTTAGGAGAGGTATCCCCGCCTCTGCCTGTCAGAATTGTCAACTCATCGATTTTGGCGTGTCATTTCGCCCAATAAACGTTAAAATGATGTTAATCAACGCTATATTCGATACAGACACCGACTGAACCACTCAGATCCGTGTTAGTTCAGTCTGTCCGTGTCGAGGAAGTTGTTTGTTAACGACAGAACAGGGATCTGAAACGGACACCCCAGCCCATGTCAACAAGAAGGCAGTTAGCGAAAGCTATATTTTACTGCCGATCGTTTATGAATACCCGCACCAGTTAAACCAGTCAATAGTATGAAAGACAGCATATTTGGTAACGATAGACAACAAAGATGTGTCTTATATTAAGCGGTTCCCCTCCCCCACTTCCCTCCCGCATCTTGCCCATGTGTCAGGAACACGGCTTATGGGTAATGTATTTTTTTCAATACCTGCCAGGACAGTTAAACCAGTCAACAAACAAAACAGTGAACGACAAAACAGTGAACGTTTTGCACAAAACGGGTTGAAAAGTTGCTTAACTCGGAAGACGTAGTTCCCACATGAAACTAGGTAAACTACAAAGCATAGCAACGTCCACGTAGAGGGCACTGCCCATGACAACGGTCCACGGAGAGGGCACTGCCCATAGCAACGTCCACGGAGAGGGCACTGCCCATAGCAACGTCCACAGAGTGGGCACTGCCCATGACAACGTCCACAGAGAGGGCACTGCCCATGACAATGTCCACAGAGTGGGCACTGCCCATAGCAATGTCCATAGAGTGGGCACTGCCCATGACAACGTCCACAGAGTGGGCACTGCCCATAGCATCGTCCACAGAGTGGGTACTGCCTATAGCATCGTCCACAGAGTGGGTACTGCCCATAGCAACGTCCACAGAGTGGGCACTGCCCATAGCAACGTCCACAGAGTGGGCACTGCTCATGACAACGTCCACAGAGTGGGCACTGCCCATAGCAACGTCCACAGAGTGAGCACTGCCCATAGCAATGTCCACAGAGTGGGCACTGCCCATAGCAACGTCCACAGAGTGGGCACTGCCCATGACAACGTCCACAGAGTGCGCACTGCCCACAGCAACGCCCACAGAGTGGGCACTGCCCATAGCAACGTCCACAGAGTGGGCACTGCCCATGGAACTGGCCAAACAGAACGCTCTCAGAAGTGGCGGTAAAACCGTCGCGAGGCCGTACCAGAGTAGCGGTGCTTGCTGGCTACTGAACCACCTCACACTCCGACTTTAGTCATTCAACAATTAACCGAGATTATATACCGGTGTTTAACTGGAAAGGCGAGAGCTACACCAAAGATACATCTCACTTAAAGAAAATGGAAACAGTTTCGGGTAAATAGCAAACGTTAGTTAGGTAGTGAAGTAAGCAATGTTAGTTGGTCAGTGTGCCGATAGATAGCCAGCTAGCTAGATGCCGTTAGCTTAGCAAGATAACTCGAGCCAGCTTGCTAAATTAGATAGCTTTCAGTTTAGCTAGGTTAACGTCGTTAGTCCTTTGGCTAGGTAACTTTCCGTTAGCTAGCTAAGTTAGTTGAGGATTGTTGCTAACGTTATGTAACTAGCTAGCTAATTTGCTAGCAGCTAATTACATATCTAACTACATTGCTAACTTGGCTAGCTTTGTATTTTGTCGACATGTTGACAGACTGCACCATGACATGTTTTTGGTAACATTACACAGGTCAGAAAGAGAAGGCAAAGTTTGCCCCGCTGGTGCACCGTGAGAAGAAGCCAGGGCATGGAGAGAAAGGAGGGGGGAAAAGGAGTGAGAATAAGTGGAAAGGAGAGGGGGGTGGAAACAAGGAGAGAAACATTGATGTAGGAAAGAAGACAGGAGAATCACGTGAAGGAGAGAGAGGAGTAGAGAGCAAGGGTGAGGCCTCTGGGTTAGAGAAGAAAAGAGGAGAACGGATGAAGAAAGAAGGGAAGAAGAAGACGCCAGATACAGAAAAAGTGAGGGCTGCAGATAAAGGGGTTCCCCAGCAACATGAATGTAAAGGACAGAGAGGAGGAGGAGAGGGAGCGAAGGAGAATAAAAAACAGAAAAATAAGGAAGACCTATCCAGGAAGGAAACAGATAAAGGGAAGGAGGGATTGAATGTGAAAAAGAAGAAGAAAGAGAATGAGAAGGTCAGGAAGGAAGGGAAAGAGACGAAAATGAAGAGACCGAGGGATGAGACAGAGAGCAATAAGGTAGGAGTAGAGAATAGTTATTGTGACAGGAATACAGTTAGTGTTCCTTACTTGACCAGTAGGATACAGTTAGTGTTCCTTACTTAACCAGTAGGATACAGTTAGTAGGCCTTACTTAACCAGTAGGATACAGTTAGTGTTCCTTACTTAACCAGTAGGATACAGTTAGTAGGCCTTCCTCAACCAGTAGGATACAGTTAGTAGGCCTTACTTAACCAGTAGGATACAGTTAGTAGGTCTTACTTAACCAGTAGGATACAGTTAGTAGGCCTTACTTAACCAGTACGATATAGTTAATAGGCCTTACTTAACCAGTAGGATATAGTTAATAGGCCTTACTTAACCAGTAGGATACCGTTAGTAGGCCTTACTTAGTCAGTACTAATATAGTTAGTCGGCCTTACTTAACCAGTAGGATACAGTTAGTGTTCCTTACTTAACCAGTAGGATACTGTTAGTGTTCCTTACTTAACCAGTAGGATACTGTTAGTGTTCCTTACTTAACCAGTATGATACAGTTAGTGTTCCTTACTTAACCAGTAGGATACAGTTAGTGTTCCTTATTTAACCAGTAGGATACAGTTAGTAGGCCTTACTTAACCAGTATGATACAGTTAGTGTTCCTTATTTAACCAGTAGGATACAGTTAGTAGGCCTTACTTAACCAGTATGATACAGTTAGTAGGCCTTACTTAACCAGTAGGATACAGTTAGTAGGTCTTACTTAACCAGTAGGATACAGTTAGTGTTCCTTACTTAACCAGTAGGATACAGTTCATAGGCCTTACTTAACCAGTAGGACACAGTTAGTGTTCCTTACTTAACCAGTAGGATATAGTTAGTAGGCCTTACTTAACCAGTATGATACAGTTAGTGTTCCTTACTTAACCAGTAGGATACAGATAGTGTTCCTTACTTAACCAGTAGGATACTGTTAGTGTTCCTTACTTAACCAGTAGGATACAGTCAGTAGGCCTTACTTAACCAGTACGATATAGTTAATAGGCCTTACTTAACCAGTAGGATATAGTTAATAGGCCTTACTTAACCAGTAGGATACCGTTAGTAGGCCTTACTTAGTCAGTACTAATATAGTTAGTCGGCCTTACTTAACCAGTAGGATACAGTTAGTGTTCCTTACTTAACCAGTAGGATACAGTTAGTAGGCCTTCCTCAACCAGTAGGATACAGTTAGTAGGCCTTACTTAACCAGTATGATACAGTTAGTAGGTCTTACTTAACCAGTGGGATACAGTTAGTAGGCCTTACTTAACCAGTACGATATAGTTAATAGGCCTTACTTAACCAGTAGGATATAGTTAATAGGCCTTACTTAACCAGTAGGATACCGTTAGTAGGCCTTACTTAACCAGTAGGATACCGTTAGTAGGCCTTACTTAGTCAGTACTAATATAGTTAGTCGGCCTTACTTAACCAGTAGGATACAGTTAGTGTTCCTTACTTAACCAGTAGGATACTGTTAGTGTTCCTTACTTAACCAGTAGGATACAGTTAGTGTTCCTTATTTAACCAGTAGGATACAGTTAGTAGGCCTTACTTAACCAGTATGATACAGTTAGTGTTCCTTATTTAACCAGTAGGATACAGTTAGTAGGCCTTACTTAACCAGTATGATACAGTTAGTAGGCCTTACTTAACCAGTAGGATACAGTTAGTAGGTCTTACTTAACCAGTAGGATACGTTAGTGTTCCTTACTTAACCAGTAGGATACAGTTCATAGGCCTTACTTAACCAGTAGGACACAGTTAGTGTTCCTTACTTAACCAGTAGGATATAGTTAGTAGGCCTTACTTAACCAGTATGATACAGTTAGTGTTCCTTACTTAACCAGTAGGATACAGATAGTGTTCCTTACTTAACCAGTAGGATACAGTTAGTGTTCCTTACTTAACCAGTAGGATACAGTTAGTGTTCCTTACTTAACCAGTGGGATACAGTTAGTGTTCCTTACATGACCAGTAGGATACAGTTAGTGTTCCTTACTTAACCAGTAGGATACAGTTAGTAGGCCTTACTTAACCAGTCGGATACAGTTAGTAGGTCTTACTTAACCAGTAGGATACAGTTAGTGTTCCTTACTTAACCAGTAGGATACAGTTAGTGTTCCTTACTTAACCAGTAGGATACAGTTCGTAGGCCTTACTTAACCAGTAGGATACAGTTAGTGTTCCTTACTTAACCAGTGGGATACAGTTAGTGTTCCTTACTTGACCAGTAGGATACAGTTAGTGTTCCTTACTTAACCAGTAGGATACAGTTAGTAGGCCTTACTTAACCAGTCGGATACAGTTAGTAGTTCTTACTTAACCAGTAGGATACAGTTAGTGTTCCTTACTTAACCAGTAGGATACAGTTCGTAGGCCTTACTTAACCAGTATGATACAGTTAGTAGGTCTTACTTAACCAGTAGGATACAGTTAGTGTTCCTTACTTAACCAGTAGGATACAGTTCGTAGGCCTTACTTAACCAGTAGGATACAGTTAGCGTTCCTTACTTAACCAGTAGGATACAGTTAGTAGGCCTTACTTAACCAGTAGGATACAGGTAGTAGGCTTACTTAATCAGTATGATGCAGTTAGTAGGCCTTACTTAACCAGTAGGATACAGTTAGTGTTCCTTACTTAACCAGTAGGATACAGTTAGTGTTCCTTACTTAACCAGTGGGATACAGTTAGTGTTCCTTACATGACCAGTAGGATACAGTTAGTGTTCCTTACTTAACCAGTAGGATACAGTTAGTAGGCCTTACTTAACCAGTCGGATACAGTTAGTAGGTCTTACTTAACCAGTAGGATACAGTTAGTGTTCCTTACTTAACCAGTAGGATACAGTTAGTGTTCCTTACTTAACCAGTAGGATACAGTTCGTAGGCCTTACTTAACCAGTAGGATACAGTTAGTGTTCCTTACTTAACCAGTGGGATACAGTTAGTGTTCCTTACTTGACCAGTAGGATACAGTTAGTGTTCCTTACTTAACCAGTAGGATACAGTTAGTAGGCCTTACTTAACCAGTCGGATACAGTTAGTAGTTCTTACTTAACCAGTAGGATACAGTTAGTAGGCCTTACTTAACCAGTAGGATACAGTTCGTAGGCCTTACTTAACCAGTATGATACAGTTAGTAGGTCTTACTTAACCAGTAGGATACAGTTAGTGTTCCTTACTTAACCAGTAGGATACAGTTCGTAGGCCTTACTTAACCAGTAGGATACAGTTAGCGTTCCTTACTTAACCAGTAGGATACAGTTAGTAGGCCTTACTTAACCAGTAGGATACAGGTAGTAGGCCTTACTTAATCAGTATGATGCAGTTAGTAGGCCTTACTTAACCAGTAGGATACAGTTAGTGTTCCTTACTTAACCAGTAGGATACAGTTAGTGTTCCTTACTTAACCAGTAGGATACTGTTAGTGTTCCTTACTTAACCAGTAGGATATAGTTAGTGTTCCTTACTTAACCAGTAGGATACAGTTAGTGTTCCTTACTTAACCAGTAGGATACTGTTAGTGTTCCTTACTTAACCAGTAGGATATAGTTAGTAGGCCTTACTTAACCAGTATGATACAGTTAGTGTTCCTTACTTAACCAGTAGGATACAGTTAGTGTTCCTTACTTAACCAGTAGGATACAGTTAGTAGGCCTTACTTAACCAGTAGGATATAGTTAGTAGGTCTTACTTAACCAGTAGGATACAGTTAGTGTTCCTTACTTAACCAGTAGGATACAGTTAGTAGGCCTTCCTCAACCAGTAGGATACAGTTAGTAGGCCTTACTTAACCAGTATGATACAGTTAGTAGGTCTTACTTAACCAGTGGGATACAGTTAGTAGGCCTTACTTAACCAGTACGATATAGTTAATAGGCCTTACTTAACCAGTAGGATATAGTTAATAGGCCTTACTTAACCAGTAGGATACCGTTAGTAGGCCTTACTTAACCAGTAGGATACCGTTAGTAGGCCTTACTTAGTCAGTACTAATATAGTTAGTCGGCCTTACTTAACCAGTAGGATACAGTTAGTGTTCCTTACTTAACCAGTAGGATACTGTTAGTGTTCCTTACTTAACCAGTAGGATACAGTTAGTGTTCCTTATTTAACCAGTAGGATACAGTTAGTAGGCCTTACTTAACCAGTATGATACAGTTAGTGTTCCTTATTTAACCAGTAGGATACAGTTAGTAGGCCTTACTTAACCAGTATGATACAGTTAGTAGGCCTTACTTAACCAGTAGGATACAGTTAGTAGGTCTTACTTAACCAGTAGGATACGTTAGTGTTCCTTACTTAACCAGTAGGATACAGTTCATAGGCCTTACTTAACCAGTAGGACACAGTTAGTGTTCCTTACTTAACCAGTAGGATATAGTTAGTAGGCCTTACTTAACCAGTATGATACAGTTAGTGTTCCTTACTTAACCAGTAGGATACAGATAGTGTTCCTTACTTAACCAGTAGGATACAGTTAGTGTTCCTTACTTAACCAGTAGGATACAGTTAGTGTTCCTTACTTAACCAGTGGGATACAGTTAGTGTTCCTTACATGACCAGTAGGATACAGTTAGTGTTCCTTACTTAACCAGTAGGATACAGTTAGTAGGCCTTACTTAACCAGTCGGATACAGTTAGTAGGTCTTACTTAACCAGTAGGATACAGTTAGTGTTCCTTACTTAACCAGTAGGATACAGTTAGTGTTCCTTACTTAACCAGTAGGATACAGTTCGTAGGCCTTACTTAACCAGTAGGATACAGTTAGTGTTCCTTACTTAACCAGTGGGATACAGTTAGTGTTCCTTACTTGACCAGTAGGATACAGTTAGTGTTCCTTACTTAACCAGTAGGATACAGTTAGTAGGCCTTACTTAACCAGTCGGATACAGTTAGTAGTTCTTACTTAACCAGTAGGATACAGTTAGTGTTCCTTACTTAACCAGTAGGATACAGTTCGTAGGCCTTACTTAACCAGTATGATACAGTTAGTAGGTCTTACTTAACCAGTAGGATACAGTTAGTGTTCCTTACTTAACCAGTAGGATACAGTTCGTAGGCCTTACTTAACCAGTAGGATACAGGTAGTAGGCTTACTTAATCAGTATGATGCAGTTAGTAGGCCTTACTTAACCAGTAGGATACAGTTAGTGTTCCTTACTTAACCAGTAGGATACAGTTAGTGTTCCTTACTTAACCAGTGGGATACAGTTAGTGTTCCTTACATGACCAGTAGGATACAGTTAGTGTTCCTTACTTAACCAGTAGGATACAGTTAGTAGGCCTTACTTAACCAGTCGGATACAGTTAGTAGGTCTTACTTAACCAGTAGGATACAGTTAGTGTTCCTTACTTAACCAGTAGGATACAGTTAGTGTTCCTTACTTAACCAGTAGGATACAGTTCGTAGGCCTTACTTAACCAGTAGGATACAGTTAGTGTTCCTTACTTAACCAGTGGGATACAGTTAGTGTTCCTTACTTGACCAGTAGGATACAGTTAGTGTTCCTTACTTAACCAGTAGGATACAGTTAGTAGGCCTTACTTAACCAGTCGGATACAGTTAGTAGTTCTTACTTAACCAGTAGGATACAGTTAGTAGGCCTTACTTAACCAGTAGGATACAGTTCGTAGGCCTTACTTAACCAGTATGATACAGTTAGTAGGTCTTACTTAACCAGTAGGATACAGTTAGTGTTCCTTACTTAACCAGTAGGATACAGTTCGTAGGCCTTACTTAACCAGTAGGATACAGTTAGCGTTCCTTACTTAACCAGTAGGATACAGTTAGTAGGCCTTACTTAACCAGTAGGATACAGGTAGTAGGCCTTACTTAATCAGTATGATGCAGTTAGTAGGCCTTACTTAACCAGTAGGATACAGTTAGTGTTCCTTACTTAACCAGTAGGATACAGTTAGTGTTCCTTACTTAACCAGTAGGATACTGTTAGTGTTCCTTACTTAACCAGTAGGATATAGTTAGTGTTCCTTACTTAACCAGTAGGATACAGTTAGTGTTCCTTACTTAACCAGTAGGATACTGTTAGTGTTCCTTACTTAACCAGTAGGATATAGTTAGTAGGCCTTACTTAACCAGTATGATACAGTTAGTGTTCCTTACTTAACCAGTAGGATACAGTTAGTGTTCCTTACTTAACCAGTAGGATACAGTTAGTAGGCCTTACTTAACCAGTAGGATATAGTTAGTAGGTCTTACTTAACCAGTAGGATACAGTTAGTGTTCCTTACTTAACCAGTAGGATACAGTTCGTAGGCCTTACTTAACCAGTAGGACACAGTTAGTGTTCCTTACTTAACCAGTAGGATACAGTTAGTGTTCCTTACTTAACCAGTGGGATACAGTTAGTGTTCCTTACTTGACCAGTAGGATACAGTTAGTGTTCCTTACTTAACAAGTAGGATACAGTTAGTAGGCCTTACTTAACCAGTCGGATACAGTTAGTAGTTCTTACTTAACCAGTAGGATACAGTTAGTGTTCCTTACTTAACCAGTAGGATACAGTTCGTAGGCCTTACTTAACCAGTAGGATACAGTTAGTGTTCCTTA
Organism: Oncorhynchus masou masou; assembly: GCF_036934945.1. Lineage (NCBI taxonomy): Eukaryota > Metazoa > Chordata > Actinopteri > Salmoniformes > Salmonidae > Oncorhynchus > Oncorhynchus masou. Next base: position 65,260,881 of record NC_088238.1, on the reverse strand, counting down.
CTTAACCAGTCGGATACAGTTCGTAGGCCTTACTTAACCAGTAGGATACAGTTAGCGTTCCTTACTTAACCAGTAGGATACAGTTAGTAGGCCTTACTTAACCAGTAGGATACAGTTAGTAGGCCTTACTTAATCAGTATGATGCAGTTAGTAGGCCTTACTTAACCAGTAGGATACAGTTAGTGTTCCTTAATTAACCAGTAGGATACAGTTAGTGTTCCTTACTTAACCAGTAGGATACTGTTAGTGTTCCTTACTTAACCAGTAGGATATAGTTAGTGTTCCTTACTTAACCAGTAGGATACTGTTAGTGTTCCTTACTTAACCAGTAGGATATAGTTAGTAGGCCTTACTTAACCAGTATGATACAGTTAGTGTTCCTTACTTAACCAGTAGGATACAGTTAGTGTACCTTACTTAACCAGTAGGATACAGTTAGTGTTCCTTACTTAACCAGTAGGATACAGTTAGTAGGCCTTACTTAACCAGTAGGATACAGTTAGTGTTCCTTACTTAACCAGTAGGATACAGTTAGTAGGCCTTACTTAACCAGTAGGATATAGTTAGTAGGCCTTACTTAGTCAGTACTCATATAGTTAGTAGGCCTTACTTAACCAGTAGGATACAGTTAGTGTTCCTTACTTAACCAGTATGATACAGTTAGTGTTCCTTACTTACCCAGTAGTAATACAGTTAGTTGTCCTTACTTAGTACTCCTTAATTAGCCAGTAGTAAGTATGACAATGCTATAGTGTAGTTTCATGTAAGCCAGGGGGATGTGCTAGCAAGGGCACGTGTATATAAACGTGGTATGTTCCAAATAAACAGTGGGGGTATGCCGTACCGGTAAACATCAGCCTATCACAATAATGAAAGCCAAATTAAAAGGTATTACACCATTATTTATCATTACAGCATGTCAGAGGCATGACGAATGACTGAGTAGACTAGACAACAGGTTGTGTAGCCTACGCTCCAAAATGCCATGTGGTTCATGAGAACACAGAAATTAAACCGACACCGAGATGTGCGCAGACAGCAGTGGACATCAATTCTGGCCTCATGTCATTACACTTTGTGGGGTTTTGTGTAACATGTGTCTCTTTCCAGTCACCACTGTTTGGAGGCTGGACTTTTGTAAAATGTAAAATAAAAAATGTGTGACATTACATGGGTGTAATGTTTACAGATTATTAGGGTTGTGGGAGGGGGGGTTGACTGCGGAGATTATGTGTATGGGGGGTCAGAGATGACTTGGCTGGGCTAGGATGACTGGAGTCTTTGGCCATTTTTGGGGCCCTCTGACACTGCCTGGTATAGAGGTCCTGGATGACAGGAAGCTTGGCCCCAGTGATGTACTGGGCCGTACACACTACCCTCTGTAGAGCCTTGCTGTTGGAGGTCGAGCAGTTGCCATACCAGGCGGTGATGCATCCAGTCAGGATGCTGTCGATGGTGCAGCTGTCAAACCTTTTGAAGATCTGAGGACCTATGCCATATATTTTCAGTGTCCTGAAGGGGAATAGGTGTTGTCGTGCCCTCTTCACAACTGTCTTGGTGTGTTTGAACCATGATAGTTTGTTGGTAATGTGGAAACCAAGGAACTTGAAGCTCTCAAATTGCTCCACGACAGCCCCGTCAATGAGAATGGGGGCATGCTTTGCCCTTCTTTTCCTGTAGTCCACGATCATCCCCTTTCCTTGATCACATTGAGGGAGAGGTTATTGTCCTGGCACCACACTTCCAGGTCTCTGACCTCCCTATAGGCTCATCGTTGTCGGTGATCAGCGTGTGTTGTTACCTAATCTTACCACCTGGGGGCGGCCTGTCAGGAAGTCCAGGATCCAGTTGCAGAGGGAGGTGTTTAGTCCCAGGGTCCTTAGCTTAGTGATGAGCTTTGTGGACGCTGTGGTGTTGAACACTGAGCTGTAGTCAATGAACAGCATTCTCATGTAGGTGTTCCTTTTGTCCAAGTGGGAAAAGGTAGTGTTGAGTGAGAGTTGCAAAGAAAAAGCCACATCTCAGACTGGCCAATACAAATAAAAGATTAAGATGGGCAAAAGAACACAGACACTGGACAGAGGAACTCTGCCTAGAAGGCCAACATCCCAGAGTCGCCTTTTCACTGTTGACGTTGAGACTGGTGTTTTGAGGGTACTATTTAATGACACTGACAGTTCTGTGAAGGGAGTAGTACACAGCGTTGTACGAGATCTTCAGTTTCTTGGCAATTACTCACATGGAATAGCCTTCATTTCTCAGAACATGAATAGACTGACAGGTTTCAGAAGAAAGGTATTTGTTTTTGGCCATTTTAAGCCTGTAATTGAACCCACAAATGCTGATTCTCCAGATACTCAACTAGTCTAAAGAAGGCCAGTTTTATTGCTTATTTAATCAGGAAAACAGTTTTCAGCTGTGCTAAAATAATTGCAAAAGGGTTTTCTAATGATCAATTAGCCTTTTAAAATGATAAACTTGGATTAGCTAACCCAACGTGCCATTGGAACACAGGAGTGATGGTTGCTGATAATGGGCCTCTGTACGCCTATTTAGATATTCCATTATAAATCAGCCGTTCCAGCCACAATAGTCAATTACAACATTAACAATGTCTACACTGTATTTCTGATCAATTTGATGTTATTTTAATGGACAAAAAATGTGCTTTTCTTTCAAAAACAAGGACAATTCTAAGTGACCCCAAACTTTTGAACAATTATTTGATGGCCCTCCCTCTTTCCTGGCCTCTCTCTCTCTACTTCCCTTTCTCTCTCCCTCCTGTCCCGACCTTTTCTTCATTCTCTCTCCCTCCTCTATGAGTTTAGGATGGACACAATTGACCACAGTTCTGCCCATTAAAAACAGTTGGCATTAGCATGCCTATGTAGAAGCATGTGTTAGCTTAGCATTTGTTAGCATTACCATGAAGATGAGGAGCATATACACTCACTTTTTAATCAGTGCACCAAACCTGTAGTTCTCTCTCTCCTCCCTCCAGGTGCTCCCTCTAACAGACAGTCAGTATGATGATATATTTGATAGTGCTACGACTCTGGAGACACCTGTAGACAACTGTCTGGGTGGGTAACTAACACTACCACAACAACTGTCTGGGTAACTAACACTACCACAACAACTGTCTGGGTGGGTAACTAACACTACCACAACAACTGTCTGAGTGGGTAACTAACACTACCACAACAACTGTCTGGGTAACTAACACTATCACAACAACTGTCTGAGTGGGTAACTAACACTATCACAACAACTGTCTGAGTGGGTAACTAACACTACCACAACAACTGTCTGAGTGGGTAACTAACACTACCACAACAACTGTCTGAGTGGGTAACTAACTAACATTATCACAACTGTCTGAGTGGGTAACTAACATTATCACAACTGTCTGAGTGGGTAACTAACACTACCACAACAACTGTCTGGGTAACTAACACTACCACAACAACTGTCTGAGTGGGTAACTAACACTACCACAACAACTGTCTGGGTAACTAACACTACCACAACAACTGTCTGGGTAACTAACACTACCACAACAACTGTCTGAGTGGGTAACTAACTAACATTATCACAACTGTCTGAGTGGGTAACTAACACTACCACAACAACTGTCTGGGTAACTAACACTCTCACAACAACTGTCTGGGTAACTAACACTATCACAACAACTGTCTGGGTAACTAACACTACCACAACAACTGTCTGGGTAACTAACACTACCACAACAACTGTCTGAGTGGGTAACTAACATTATCACAACTGTCTGAGTGGGTAACTAACACTACCACAACATCTGTCTGAGTGGGTAACTAACACTACCACAACAACTGTCTGGGTAGTTAACACTACCACAACATCTGTCTGAGTGGGTAACTAACTAACATTATCACGACTGTCTGAGTGGGTAACTAACACTACCACAACAACTGTCTGAGTGGGTAACTAACACTACCACAACAACTGTCTGAGTGGGTAACTAACACTACCACAACAACTGTCTGGGTAACTAATTAATTAATTTATTTCACTGTTTATATCTTTATTCTCGTTACAGTTACATACACTTAGGTTGGAGTCATTAAAACTAGTTTACATACACTCAGGTTGGAGTCATTAAAACTAGTTTACATACACTTAGGTTGGAGTCATTAAAACTAGTTTACATACACTTAGGTTGGAGTCATTAAAACTAGTTTACATACACTTAGGTTGGAGTCATTAAAACTAGTTTACATACACTGATGTTGGAGTCATTAAAACTCATTTTTCAACCACTCCACAAAGGTCTTGTTAACAAACTATAGTTTTCTTAAGTCAGTTAGGACATCTACTTTGTGCATGACACAAGTCATTTTTCCAACAATTTTTTACAGACAGATTATACAGTTGAAGTTTAAAGTTTACATACACCTTAGCCAACTATATTTAAACTCTGTTTTTCACAATTCCTGACATTTAATACTTATAACGAATCCCTGTTTTAGGTCAGTTAAGATCACCACTTTATTTTAAGAATGTGAAATGTCAGAATAATAGTAGAGAGAATGATTTATTTCAGTTTTTATTTATTTCACCGCATTCCCAGTGAGTCAGAAATGTACATACACTCAATTAGTATTTGGTAGCATTGCCTTTAAATTGTTTAACTTGGGTCAAACGTTTCGGGTAGCCTTCCACAAGCTTCCCACAATAAGTTGGGTGAGTTTTGGCCCATTCCTCCTGACAGAGCTGGTCTAACTGAGTCAGGTTTGTAGGCCTCCTTGCTCGCACATGCTTTTTCAGTTCTGCCCACAAATGTTCTATAGGATTGAGGTCAGGGCTTTGTGATGGACACTCCAATACCTTGACTTTGTTGTCCTTACGCAATTTTGCCACAACTTGGGGTCATTGTCCATTTGGAAGACCCATTTGCGACTAAGCTTTAACTTCCTGACTGATGTCTTGAGAACTTGCTTCAATGTATCCACATAATGTTCCTACCTCATGATGCCATCTATTTTTTGAAGTGTACCAGTCCCTCCTGCAGCAAAGCACCCCCACAACATGATGCTGCCACCCCCGTGCTTCACGGTTGGTGTTCTTCGGCTTGCAAGCCTCCCCCTTTTTCCTCCAAACATGACGATGGTCATTATGCCAAACAGTTATATTTTTGTTTCATCAGACCAGAGTGCATTTCTCCAAAAAGTACGATCTTTGTCCCCATGTGCAGTTGCAAACCGTAGACGGGCTTTTTGATGGCGGTTTTGGAGCAGTGGCTTCTTCCTTGCTGAGCGGCCTTTCAGGTTATGTTGATATAGGACTCGTTTTACTGTGGATATAGATACTTTTGTACCTGTTTCCTCCAGCATCTTCACAAGGTCCTTTGCTGTTGTTCTGGGATTGATTTGCACTTTTCGCACCAAAGTACATTCATCTCTAGGAGACATAATGCGTCTCCTTCCTGAGCAGTGAGACGGCTGCGTGGTCCCATGGTGTTTATACTTGCGTACTATTATTTGTACAGATGAATGTGGTACCTTTAGGCATTTGGAAATTGCTCCCAAGGATGAACCAGACTTGTGGAGGTCTACAATTATTTTTCTGGTCGTGGCTGATTTATTCAGATTTTCCCATGATGTCAAGCAAAGAGGCAGTGAGTTTGAAGGTTGGCCTTGAAATACATCCACAGGTATACCTCCAATTGACTGAAATCATGTCAATTAGCCTATCAGAAGCTTCTAAAGCCATGACATCATTTTCTGGAATTTTCCAAGCTGTTTAAAGGCAGTCAACTTAGTGTATGTAAACTTCTGACCCACTGGAATTGTGATACAGTGAATTATAAGTGAAATAATCTGTCTGTAAACAATTGTTTTAAAAATGACTTGTGTCATGCACAAAGTAGATGTCCTAACCGACTTGCCAAAACTATAGTTTGTTAAACAAGAAATTTGTGGAGTCGTTGAAAAACGAGTTTTAATGACTCCAACCTAAGTGTTTGTAAACTTCTGACTTCAACTGTATCACTTGTCATTTCACTCTATCGTTTTCTCATAGAAGAAGAGACTTGACCCTTCACAGTGGAAAAGACTAGATATGTTACTCATTCAGAAGAATCACAGCAGTGATTGTAGGAGATGTTTAACTCTTTACCCTGTGGGTGAGAGTGTGTGTGTATGTTTGTGTCATTGTGTGTGTGTGTGTATGTTTGTGTGATTGTGTGTGTGTGTGTGTGTAGAGGATGCCAGAGCTGTGCTGAGTGAGGTGGAGTTACTGCAGGCGACCATTGACCAGGTCTCTCTCAGGTAAAACACCTTTACTAGAACCATAATGTGTAACTAGAGATGAAATAGGGGTTGTTTTGCTACAATGGTGTTTCTGAACAGGGAGGAGGAACAGCCTCCCAGGAGAGTGTCTGGTGAGAGAAAGACTGCAGCGTCCGGCTCACACACACAGAGGAAGAGGAAGAGAAGAAGGGAGGAAGAGGAAGACAGCGACTCCAGTGCAGAATGTGGGTATTTTATCCTCTATCTCTTCCTTGTTCTCACTTTCTCTACCTCTCATTCTCTCCCTATTTCCCCCACTGTCTGTCTCCTATTTCCTCTTCTTTCTGTCTTTCTCCCCTTCGTTCTCTCTCCCCCCTCCTCACCCCCATGTCCTCCTCTAGTTGATCAGTGGGTTCAGTGTAGTAGGTCTGTCTGTGGGAAATGGAGAAGAGTAGAGAGACACGTTGACCTGGCTGCCCTTCCCAGCGACTGGACCTGTATTCACGACACAGGTACACACACACCACCATACAGTGATTCGACCTCTGCTTACACTCAGCATCAGAAAATGTTGACATTGAACCAATGACATTTGGTTGATTTGTCAACAAACATGAATTCAATGTGAAATCAACAACAAATGTCACAATGTCATTGGATTTAAAAAAAAATATGTAATTCACTTATGTTGATGACTTTTTGCGAATCTGATTTCCAAGTGTATTCAACATCATCACATGCATTTTTGCCCAGTGGGTATGTTGCATTTAATGTGTTTGTGTGAATGTGTAGGCCCTGGTCTCTGTGAGGCTACGGAGGACAGCTGGTCGGGACAAGAGTGTGATGTCATCAACAGCAGTCTGGTTCCTGGGTCTCTGGTCTGGGCTCAACAGATTGGATATCCTTGGTACACTACACACACATACTGAACACTATCCACACATGCTGAACAAACACACTAAACACTATCCACACACACTACACACACATGTAAAGACACCCCTTCAAATTAGTAGATTCTGCTATTTCAGCCACACCAGTTGCTGGCAGGTGTATACACTATATACACAGAAGTATGTGGACCCCCTTCAAATTAGTGGATTTGCCGCTGCTGACAAGTGTATAAAATCAAGCACACTGCCATCCAATCTCCATAGACAAACATTAGCAGTAGAATGGCCTTACTGAAGAGCTCAGTGACTTTCAACTTGGCACCGTCATAGGATGCCACCTTTCCAACAAGTCAGTTCATTAAATTTCTGCCCTGCTTTCCCCGGTCAACTGTAAGTGCTGTTATTGTAAAGTGGAAACGTCTAGGAGCAACAACGGCTCAGCCACGAAGTGGTAGGCCACACAATCTCACAGAACGGGACGGCAGAGTGCTGAAGCGCGTAAAAATCGTCTGTTCTCGGTTGCAACATTCACTACTGTATTCCAAACTGCCTCTGGAAGCAACTGTTTGTCGGGAGCTTCATGAAATGGATTTTCAAGCTTAACATCACCATGTGCAATGCCAAGTGTCGGCTGGAGTGGTGTAAAACTCACCGCCATCGGACTGGAGCAGTGGAAACGCGTTCTCTGGAGTGATGAATCACGCTTCACCACCTGGCAGTCCAACAGACGAATATGAGTTTGGTGGATGCCAGGAGAACGCAACCTGTCCCAATGCATAGTGCCAACTGTAAAGTTTGGTGGAGGAGGAATAAAGGTCTGAGGCTGTTTTTCATTGTTCATGCCCCTTAGTTCCAGTGAAGGGAAATCTTAACAGCATACAAAGACATTTTAGATGAGTTTGGGGAAGGCCCTTTCCTGTTTCAGCATGACACTGACAATGACAATGCCCCCGTGCACAAAACGAGGTCCATACAGAAATGGTTTTTCGAGATCGGTGTGGAAGAACTTGACTGGCCTGCAAAGAGCTCTGACCTCAACCTCATCGAACAACTTTAGTAAGGTATTGGAACACCGACAGCGAGCCAGGCCTAATTGCCCAACATCCGTTTCCGACCTCACTAATGCTCTTGTGGCTGAATGGAAGCAAGTCCCAGCAGCAATGTTCCAACATCTAGTGGAAAGCCTTCCCAGAAGAGTGGAGGCTGTTATAGCAGCAATGTTCCAACATCTAGTGGAAAGCCTTCCCAGAAGAGTGGAGGCTGTTATAGCAGCAATGTTCCAACATCTAGTGTAAAGCCTTCCCAGAAGAGTGGAGGCTGTTATAGCAGCAATGTTCCAACATCTAGTGGAAAGCCTTCCCAGAAGAGTGGAGGCTGTTATAGCAGCAATGTTATAACATCTAGTGGAAAGCCTTCCCAGAAGAGTGGAGGCTGTTATAGCAGCAATGTTACAACATCTAGTGGAAAGCCTTCCCAGAAGAGTGAAGGCTGTTATGGCAGCAATGTTTCAACATCTAGTGGAAAGCCTTCCCAGAAGAGTGGAGGCTGTTATAGCAGCAATGTTCCAACATCTAGTGGAAAGCCTTCCCAGAAGAGTGGAGGCTGTTATAGCTGCAATGTTCCAACATCTAGTGGAAAGCCTTCCCAGAAGAGTGGAGGCTGTTATAGCAGCAATGTTCCAACATCTAGTGGAAAGCCTTCCCAGAAGAGTGGAGGCTGTTATAGCAGCAATGTTCCTACATCTAGTGGAAAGCCTTCCCAGAAGAGTGGAGGCTGTTATAGCAGCAATGTTCCAACATCTAGTGGAAAGCCTTCCCAGAAGAGTGGAGGCTGTTATAGCAGCAATGTTCCTACATCTAGTGGAAAGCCTTCCCAGAAGAGTGGAGGCTGTTATAGCAGCAATGTTCCTACATCTAGTGGAAAGCCTTCCCAGAAGAGTGGAGGCTGTTATAGCAGCAATGTTCCACCATCTAGTGGAAAGCCTTCCCTGAAGAGTGCAGGGGGGACCAGCTCCATATTAATGGCCATGATTTTGGAATGAGATGTTGGATGAGCAGGTGTCCACATAGTGTTGGTCATGGAGTGTACTTAACACACTACTTCTCCAATCATATTCCCAGTGTAATATCATTTAAACCCTCATGAGCCCTCAGGTGTTAATGCAGAATTATGTGTTTTTCATGCAAGGAAAGAATATAAAACTCATATGAAATACCTTGCTACGTTTTGAAAACGCAGATCTAAAAATGCTTCTTATTGTAATTTGTGCTCGGCTTCAGACTAATTTTGTGCTTTGGTTGCATTTCTCTACTCAGATGAGAAATCTTTGCTCATTGTCAGACCAATAAAATTCCTTAATTCACCAATGGATTTTCTATCAGCAGACAGAACTCTGACTGATGTTTAGCTACTTTTCTCGCTGTAGCCAGTCTATTTTTCTCCGGTAAAATGAACTTCATGCTAAACATTAGGAATATGATGGCCATGCTATTATTTTTAAATACCTTGCTTTCTCATTGTAAGCTCATTTACATTTAAATGTGTCAACATTTTTGTGGCTTCCAGCCAAACAGCCACTTCTGTTGTCATCTGATGAAAATGAAGCTATTGTTGGTGAAAGTGGTGCAGTGATGTATTTTCTGTGAAGGAAAACGATAGCTACACGTCCCTGATCACGCCATTGAGTCAAAACAACACTGTTGACTTCAATATAAAATGCAGGTGAAATGGTTAAAAACACAGATTCTTTGATGGTCTGCGTTTTGAAAATGCTGATTTCTGGAAGCTAATGCGACCTCTGGCCTCAATTCAGAATGAATGGACAAACTAGACACATGCTGTATAACCCACGAATAACCACTGTCCTGTCCTCCACTGTAATGTGTAATACTGATTGTATTGACAATGTTATATTGATTAATTGATCCAGGTGGCCAGCGATAGTGGAGAAAGATCCAGACACCAAGACCTTCTGCCAGTTCAACAGGAATACTGACCTGTACCCTGTAAGATAAACACTGACCTGTACCCTGTAAGATAGACACTGACCTGTACCCTGTAAGATACACACTGACCTGTACCCTGTAAGATACACACTGACCTGTACCCTGTAAGATACACACTGACCTGTACCCTGTAAGATAAACACTGACCTGTACCCTGTACCCTGTAAGATACACACTGACCTGTACCCTGTACCCTGTAAGATACACACTGACCTGTACCCTGTACCCTGTAAGATACACACTGACCTGTACCCTGTAAGATAAACACTGACCTGTACCCTGTAAGATAAACACTGACCTGTACCCTGTAAGATAAACACTGACCTGTACCCTGTAAGATACACACTGACCTGTACCCTGTAAGATACACACTGACCTGTACCCTGTAAGATACACACTGACCTGTACCCTGTAAGATACACACTGACCTGTACCCTGTAAGATACACACTGACCTGTACCCTGTAAGATAAACACTGACCTGTACCCTGTAAGATACACACTGACCTGTACCCTGTAAGATACACACTGACCTGTACCCTGTAAGATACACACTGACCTGTACCCTGTAAGATACACACTGACCTGTACCCTGTAAGATACACACTGACCTGTACCCTGTAAGATAAACACTGACCTGTACCCTGTACTCTGTAAGATAAACACTGACCTGTACCCTGTAAGATAAACACTGACCTGTACCCTGTAAGATACACACTGACCTGTACCCTGTAAGATACACACTGACCTGTACCCTGTAAGATAAACACTGACCTGTACCCTGTAAGATACACACTGACCTGTACCCTGTAAGATACACACTGACCTGTACCCTGTACGATAAACACTGACCTGTACCCTGTAAGATACACACTGACCTGTACCCTGTAAGATACACACTGACCTGTACCCTGTAAGATACACACTGACCTGTACCCTGTAAGATAAACACTGACGTGTACCCTGTAAGATACACACTGACCTGTACCCTGTAAGATAAACACTGACCTGTACCCTGTAAGATAAACACTGACCTGTACCCTGTAAGATAAACACTGACCTGTACCCTGTAAGATAAACACTGACCTGTACCCTGTAAGATAAACACTGACCTGTACCCTGTAAGATAAACACTGACCTGTACCCTGTAAGATAAACACTGACCTGTACCCTGTAAGATAAACACTGACCTGTACCCTGTAAGATAAACACTGACCTGTACCCTGTACCCTGTAAGATATACACTGACCTGTACCCTGTAAGATAAACACTGACCTGTACCCTGTACCCTGTAAGATATACACTGACCTGTACCCTGTAAGATAAACACTGACCTGTACCCTGTAAGATACACACTGACCTGTACCCTGTAAGATATACACTGACCTGTACCCTGTAAGATAAACACTGACCTGTACCCTGTACCCTGTAAGATAAACACTGACCTGTACCCTGTAAGATACACACTGACCTGTACCCTGTAAGATACACACTGACCTGTACCCTGTAAGATATACACTGACCTGTACCCTGTAAGATAAACACTGACCTGTACCCTGTAAGATACACACTGACCTGTACCCTGTAAGATAAACACTGACCTGTACCCTGTAAGATATACACTGACCTGTACCCTGTAAGATAAACACTGACCTGTACCCTGTACCCTGTAAGATATACACTGACCTGTACCCTGTAAGATAAACACTGACCTGTACCCTGTACCCTGTAAGATATACACTGACCTGTACCCTGTAAGATAAACACTGACCTGTACCCTGTACCCTGTAAGATACACACTGACCTGTACCCTGTAAGATAAACCCTGACCTGTACCCTGTAAGATAAACACTGACCTGTACCCTGTAAGATAAACACTGACCTGTACCCTGTAAGATAAACACTGACCTGTACCCTGTAAGATACACACTGACCTGTACCCTGTAAGATAAACACTGACCTGTACCCTGTAAGATAAACACTGACCTGTACCCTGTAAGATACACACTGACCTGTACCCTGTAAGATAAACACTGACCTGTACCCTGTAAGATAAACACTGACCTGTACCCTGTAAGATAAACACTGACCTGTACCCTGTAAGATAAACACTGACCTGTACCCTGTACTCTGTAAGATAAACACTGACCTGTACCCTGTAAGATAAACACTGACCTGTACCCTGTAAGATAAACACTTACCTGTACCCTGTAAGATACACACTGACCTGTACCCTGTAAGATAAACACTGACCTATACCCTGTAAGATACACACTGACCTGTACCCTGTAAGATAAACACTGACCTGTACCGTGTAAGATAAACACTGACCTGTACCCTGTAAGATAAACACTGACCTATACCCTGTAAGATACACACTGACCTGTACCCTGTAAGATACACACTGACCTGTACCCTGTACCCTGTAAGATAAACACTGACCTGTACCCTGTACCCTGTAAGATAAACACTGACCTGTACCCTGTAAGATAAACACTGACCTGTACCCTGTAAGATAAACACTGACCTGTACCCTGTAAGATACACACTGACTTGTACCCTGTAAGATACACACTGACCTGTACCCTGTAAGATACACACTGACCTATACCCTGTAAGATAAACACTGACCTGTACCCTGTAAGATAAACACTGACCTGTACCCTGTAAGATAAACACTGACCTGTACCCTGTAAGATACACACTGACCTGTACCCTGTAAGGTAAACACTGACCTGTACCCTGTAAGATAAACACTGACCTGTACCCTGTACCTTGTAAGATAAACACTGACCTGTACCCTGTACCTTGTAAGATAAACACTGACCTGTACCCTGTAAGATAAACACTGACCTGTACCCTGTAAGATACACACTGACCTGTACCCTGTAAGATAAACACTGACCTGTACCCTGTAAGATAAACACTGACCTGTACCCTGTAAGATACACACTGACCTGTACCCTGTAAGATACACACTGACCTGTACCCTGTAAGATAAACACTGACCTGTACCCTGTAAGATACACACTGACCTGTACCCTGTAAGATAAACACTGACCTGTACCCTGTAAGATAAACACTGACCTGTACCCTGTACCCTGTAAGATACACACTGACCTGTACCCTGTAAGATAAACACTGACCTGTACCCTGTAAGATACACACTGACCTGTACCCTGTAAGATAAACACTGACCTGTACCCTGTAAGATAAACACTGACCTGTACCCTGTAAGATACACACTGACCTGTACCCTGTACTCTGTAAGATAAACACTGACCTGTACCCTGTAAGATAAACACTGACCTGTACCCTGTAAGATAAACACTGACCTGTACCTTGTAAGATAAACACTGACCTGTACCCTGTACCCTGTAAGATAAACACTGACCTGTACCCTGTAAGATAAACACTGACCTGTACCCTGTACCCTGTAAGATAAACACTGACCTGTACCCTGTAAGATAAACAGTGACCTGTACCCTGTAAGATACACACTGACCTGTACCCTGTAAGATACACACTGACCTGTACCCTGTAAGATAAACACTGACCTGTACCCTGTACTCTGTAAGATACACACTGACCTGTACCCTGTAAGATAAACACTGACCTGTACCCTGTAAGATAAACACTGACCTGTACCCTGTACCCTGTAAGATACACACTGACCTGTACCCTGTACCCTGTAAGATAAACACTGACCTGTACCCTGTAAGATAAACACTGACCTGTACCTTGTAAGATTAACACTGACCTGTACTCTGTAAGATACACACTGACCTGCACCCTGTAAGATAAACACTGACCTGTACCCTGTAAGATAAACACTGACCTGTACCCTGTAAGATACACACTGACCTGTACCCTGTAAGATACACACTGACCTGTACCCTGTAAGATAAACACTGACCTGTACTCTGTAAGATACACACTGACCTGTACCCTGTAAGATAAACACTGACCTGTACCCTGTAAGATAAACACTGACCTGTACCCTGTAAGATACACACTGACCTGTACCCTGTAAGATACACACTGACCTGTACCCTGTAAGATACACACTGACCTGTACCCTGTAAGATAAACACTGACCTGTACCCTGTAAGATAAACACTGACCTGTACCCTGTACTCTGTAAGATAAACACTGACCTGTACCCTGTAAGATACACACTGACCTGTACCCTGTAAGATACACACTGACCTGTACTCTGTAAGATAAACACTGACCTGTACCCTGTACGATACACACTGACCTGTACCCTGTAAGATACACACTGACCTGTACTCTGTAAGATACACACTGACCTGTACTCTGTAAGATAAACACTGACCTGTACCCTGTAAGATACACACTGACCTGTACTCTGTAAGATACACACTGACCTGTACCCTGTAAGATAAACACTTACCTGTACCCTGTAAGATAAACACTGACCTGTACCCTGTAAGATAAACACTGACCTATACCCTGTAAGATAAACACTGACCTGTACTCTGTAAGATAAACACTGACCTGTACCCTGTAAGATAAACACTGACCTGTACCCTGTACCCTGTAAGATATACACTGACCTGTACCCTGTACCCTGTAAGATAAACACTGACCTATACCCTGTAAGATAAACACTGACCTGTACTCTGTAAGATAAACACTGACCTGTACCCTGTAAGATAAACACTGACCTGTACCCTGTAAGATAAACACTGACCTGTACTCTGTAAGATAAACACTGACCTGTACCCTGTAAGATAAACACTGACCTGTACCCTGTAAGATAAACACTGACCTGTACCCTGTAAGATAAACACTGACCTGTACCCTGTAAGATAAACACTGACCTGTACCCTGTAAGATAAACACTGACCTGTACCCTGTAAGATAAACACTGACCTGTACCCTGTACTCTGTAAGATAAACACTGACCTGTACCTTGTAAGATAAACACTGACCTGTACCCTGTAAGATAAACACTGACCTGTACCCTGTACCCTGTAAGATAAACACTGACCTGTACTCTGTAAGATACACACTGACCTGTACCCTGTAAGATAAACACTGACCTGTACCCTGTAAGATAAACACTGACCTGTACCCTGTAAGATAAACACTGACCTGTACCCTGTAAGATAAACACTGACCTGTACCCTGTAAGATAAACACTGACCTGTACCCTGTAAGATACACACTGACCTGTACCCTGTAAGATAAACACTGACCTGTACCCTGTAAGATACACACTGACCTGTACCCTGTAAGATAAACACTGACCTGTACTCTGTAAGATACACACTGACCTGTACCCTGTACCCTGTAAGATACACACTGACCTGTACCCTGTAAGATAAACACTGACCTGTACCCTGTACTCTGTAAGATAAACACTGATCTGAACCCTGTAAGATAAACACTGACCTGTACCCTGTAAGATAAACACTGACCTGTACCCTGTAAGATACACACTGACCTGTACCCTGTAAGATAAACACTTACCTGTACCCTGTACTCTGTAAGATAAACACTGATCTGAACCCTGTAAGATAAACACTGACCTGTACCCTGTAAGATAAACACTGACCTGTACCCTGTACTCTGTAAGATAAACACTGATCTGAACCCTGTAAGATAAACACTGACCTGTACCCTGTAAGATAAACACTGACCTGTACCCTGTACCCTGTAAGATAAACACTGACCTGTACCCTGTACTCTGTAAGATACACACTGACCTGTACCCTGTAAGATAAACACTTACCTGTACCCTGTACTCTGTAAGATAAACACTGACCTGTACCCTGTACTCTGTAAGATAAACACTGACCTGTACCCTGTACTCTGTAAGATAAACACTGACCTGTACCCTGTAAGATAAACACTGACCTGTACCCTGTAAGATAAACACTGACCTGTACCCTGTAAGATAAACACTGACCTGTACCCTGTAAGATAAACACTGACCTGTACCCTGTAAGATAAACACTGACCTGTACCCTGTAAGATAAACACTGACCTGTACCCTGTAAGATAAACACTGACCTGTACCCTGTACTCTGTAAGATAAACACTGACCTGTACCCTGTAAGATAAACACTGACCTGTACCCTGTAAGATAAACACTGACCTGTACTCTGTAAGATACACACTGACCTGTACCCTGTAAGATACACACTGACCTGTACCTTGTAAGATAAACACTGACCTGTACCCTGTAAGATAAACACTGACCTGTACCCTGTAAGATACACACTGACCTGTACCCTGTAAGATAAACACTGACCTGTACCCTGTAAGATAAACACTGACCTGTACCCTGTAAGATAAACACTGACCTGTACCCTGTAAGATACACACTGACCTGTACCCTGTAAGATACACACTGACCTGTACCCTGTAAGATAAACACTGACCTGTACCCTGTAAGATAAACACTGACCTGTACCCTGTAAGATAAACACTGACCTGTACCCTGTAAGATACACACTGACCTGTACCCTGTACCCTGTAAGATACACACTGACCTGTACCCTGTAAGATAAACACTGACCTGTACCCTGTACTCTGTAAGATAAACACTGATCTGAACCCTGTAAGATCAATGGAAGTCTCCTATTATAAATGACTGAATGAAAACACTGGGGTAGTGTCTTTCATGTGAACATTTCTGATTGTGTGTAATATGTATGTTATGTTTGTGTGTAGTGCAGGTACCATGTAACCTACCTGGGGGAACCAGTGAGCAGAGCCTGGGTGTGTCGGTCTAAAGTCAGAAATTACACAGAACTCACTGAGGATGCCGCCATCACGGTTAGTCTCCTGGAAAGGGCATACAATTTAACCCTGGTTGTCTGTGCCACTCACGACTGTTAGTCCACAGTCGTGTTAGTGTTGATTTCAGTTGAGACTGTTAGCCCACTGAGCTGGTGTTGGGTTCAGTTGAGACTGTGTTAGCCCACTGAGCTGGTGTTGGGTTCAGTTGAGACTGTGTTAGCCCACTGAGCTAGTGTTGATTTGAGTTGAGACTGTGTTAGCCCACTGAGCTGGTGTTGGGTTCAGTTGAGACTGTGTTAGCCCACTGAGCTAGTGTTGATTTCAGTTGAGACTGTGTTAGCCCACTGAGCTGGTGTTGGGTTCAGTTGAGACTGTGTTAGCCCACTGAGCTAGTGTTGATTTGAGTTGAGACTGTGTTAGCCCACTGAGCTGGTGTTGATTTCAGTTGAGACTGTTAGCCCACTGAGCTGGTGTTGGGTTCAGTTGAGACTGTGTTAGCCCACTGAGCTGGTGTTGATTTGAGTTGAGACTGTGTTAGCCCACTGAGCTGGTGTTGATTTGAGTTGAGACTGTGTTAGCCCACTGAGCTGGTGTTGGGTTCAGTTGAGACTGTGTTAGCCCACTGAGCTAGTGTTGATTTGAGTTGAGACTGTGTTAGCCCACTGAGCTGGTGCTGATTTCAGTTGAGACTGTGTTAGCCCACTGAGCTGGTGTTGGGTTCAGTTGAGACTGTGTTAGCCCACTGAGCTGGTGTTGGGTTCAGTTGAGACTGTGTTAGCCCACTGAGCTGGTGTTGGGTTCAATTGAGACTGTGTTAGCCCACTGAGCTGGTGTTGGGTTCAGTTGAGACTGTGTTAGCCCACTGAGCTGGTGTTGGGTTCAGTTGAGACTGTGTTAGCCCACTGAGCTGGTGTTGATTTCAGTTGAGACTGTGTTAGCCCACTGAGCTGGTGTTGGGTTCAGTTGAGACTGTGTTAGCCCACTGAGCTGGTGTTGGGTTCAGTTGAGACTGTGTTAGCCCACTGAGCTGGTGTTGGGTTCAGTTGAGACTGTGTTAGCCCACTGAGCTGGTGTTGGGTTCAGTTGAGACTGTGTTAGCCCACTGAGCTAGTGTTGATTTGATTTGAGACTGTGTTAGCCCACTGAGCTGGTGTTGATTTGAGTTGAGACTGTGTTAGCCCACTGAGCTGGTGTTGGGTTCAGTTGAGACTGTGTTAGCCCACTGAGCTGGTGTTGATTTGAGTTGAGACTGTGTTAGCCCACTGAGCTGGTGTTGATTTGTGTTGAGACTGTGTTAGCCCACTGAGCTGGTGTTGGGTTCAGTTGAGACTGTGTTAGCCCACTGAGCTGGTGTTGATTTGTGTTGAGACTGTGTTAGCCCACTGAGCTGGTGTTGATTTGTGTTGAGACTGTGTTAGCCCACTGAGCTGGTGTTGGGTTCAGTTGAGACTGTGTTAGCCCACTGAGCTGGTGTTGATTTGAGTTGAGACTGTGTTAGCCCACTGAGCTGGTGTTGATTTGAGTTGAGACTGTGTTAGCCCACTGAGCTAGTGTTGATTTGAGTTGAGACTGTGTTAGCCCACTGGGTTCAGTTGATTTGCCCTCTTCTGTCTCATCTCTTAGTGTTCGAACAGTCCATAAACAACTGTTTAGTACCTGTTATGGTTTTGGGGTGACAGTTTGGTTTCGGTACAGTGTGAAAATGAAATGCCAACCGTTACTGTAGTTACATTTAGTTAATTTAATTAAATACGTAGTGTTGGTATTCTTCATTCCATATATGACCATGAGTCATGTAATGCCTGGTGAGAGCACCATCAGGGATCATGACACTTTGGATTTACTGAAATGAAAGCACACGATTACTAATCAACGTCAACTCTAGAGTAAAATACAATATGCATTTAAAACCTCAGACATTGTAATGAACCTGTTTAAAACCTCAGACATTGTATAGGCCTGTTTAAAACCTCAGACATTGTATAGGCCTCTACATCCAGGGGCACTGCACTGTGGCTGACCCTGGGCCTTTAACATGGGTGAGTGTCTGGGCACTAACCCTAACCTGTGGTTGGGATGAAGGCGGAAGAACAATTTTCATTCCAACCAAATGGACAATGCAGTATTATATTTTATTGCTATACTATACTAACCCTATACTGCTCATATCTGTCCTGCCTCTTTTTTTCTTTCCATCTCTCCTCTCCTTCTCTCTCCTCTCATCCCTCTCTCCTCTCCTTCTCTCTCCTCTCATCCCTCTCTCCTCTCCTCTCTCCTACATCCCTCTCTCCTCTCTCCTCACATCCCTCTCTCCTCCTCTCTCCTCTCATCCCTCTCTCCTCTCCTCGTCTCTCCTCTCATCCCTGTCTCCTCCTCCTCTCTCCTCCCATCCCTGTCTCCTCTCCTCCTCACTCCTCTCACCCCTGTCTCCTCCTCTCTCCTCTCATCCCTGTCTCCTCTCCTCCTCCTCTGATCCCTGTCTCCTCTCCTCCTCTGATCCTGTATCCTCTCCTCCTCTCATCCATGTTCTCCTCCTCTCTCCTCTCATCCCTATCTCCTCTCCTCTGATCCCTGTCTCCTCTCATCCGTCTCCTCTCCTCCTCTCGCCTCTCCTCCTCCATCCCTGTCTCCTTTCCTCCTCTCTCCTCTCATCCCTGTCTCCTCTCCTCCTCTCTCCCTCTCATCCCTGTCTCCTCTCCTCCTCTCTTCTCTCCTCTCATCCCTGTCTCCTTTCCTCCTCTCTCCTCTCATCCCTGTCTCCTCTCCTCCTCTCTCCTCTCATCCCTGTCTCCTCTCATCCCTGTCTCCTCTCTCCTCTCCTCTCATCCCTGTCTCCTCTCCTCCTCTCTTCTCTCCTCTCATCCCTGTCTCCTCTCCTCCTCTCTCCTCTCATCCCTGTCTCCTCTCATCCCTGTCTCCTCTCCTCCTTTCTCCTCTCATCCCTGTCTCCTTTCCTCCTCTCTCCTATCATCCCTGTCTCCTCTCATCCCTGTTTCCTCTCCTCCTCTCATCTCTCCTCTCATCCCGTCTCCTCTCCTCCTCTCTTCTCCTCCTCTCATCCCTGTCTTCTCTCCTCTCATCCCTGTCTCCTCTCCTCCTCTCATCCCCGTCTCCTCTCCTCCTCTCCCCTCTCATCCCTGTTTCCTCTCCTCTCTCTTCTCCTCCTCTCATCCCTGTCTTCTCTCCTCTCATCCCTGTCTCCTCTCCTCCTCTCATCTCCGTCTCCTCTCCTCCTCTCATCCCCGTCTCCTCTCCTCCTCTCTCCTCTCATCCCTGTCTCCTCTCCTCCTCTCTCCTCTCATCCGTCTCCTCTCCTCCTCTCGCCTCTCCTCCTCCATCCCTGTCTCCTTTCCTCCTCTCTCCTCTCATCCCTGTCTCCTCTCCTCCTCTCTCCTCTCATCCCTGTCTCCTCTCCTCCTCTCTTCTCTCCTCTCATCCCTGTCTCCTTTCCTCCTCTCTCCTCTCATCCCTGTCTCCTCTCCTCCTCTCTCCTCTCATCCCTGTCTCCTCTCATCCCTGTCTCCTCTCTCCTCTCCTCTCATCCCTGTCTCCTCTCCTCCTCTCTTCTCTCCTCTCATCCCTGTCTCCTCTCCTCCTCTCTCCTCTCATCCCTGTCTCCTCTCATCCCTGTCTCCTCTCCTCCTTTCTCCTCTCATCCCTGTCTCCTTTCCTCCTCTCTCCTCTCATCCCTGTCTCCTCTCATCCCTGTTTCCTCTCCTCCTCTCATCTCTCCTCTCATCCCGTCTCCTCTCCTCCTCTCTTCTCCTCCTCTCATCCCTGTCTTCTCTCCTCTCATCCCTGTCTCCTCTCCTCCTCTCATCCCCGTCTCCTCTCCTCCTCTCTCCTCTCATCCCTGTTTCCTCTCCTCTCTCTTCTCCTCCTCTCATCCCTGTCTTCTCTCCTCTCATCCCTGTCTCCTCTCCTCCTCTCATCTCCGTCTCCTCTCCTCCTCTCATCCCCGTCTCCTCTCCTCCTCTCTCCTCTCATCCCTGTCTCCTCTCCTCCTCTCTCCTCTCATCCATGTCTCCTCTCCTCCTCTCTCCTCTCATCCATGTCTCCTCTCCTCCTCTCTCCTCTCCTCTCATCCCCGTCTCCTCTCCTCCTCTCTCTTCTCCTCCTCTCATCCCTGTCTCCTCTCCTCCTCTCATCTATGTCTCCTCTCCTCCTCTCTCCTCTCCTCTCATCCCCGTCTCCTCCTCCTCTCTCTTCTCCTCCTCTCATCCCTGTCTCCTCTCCTCCTCTCATCCATGTATCCTCTCCTCCTCTCTCTTCTCCTCTCATCCCTGTCTCCTCTCCTCCTCTCCTCTCATTCCCATCTCTCCTCTCTCTTCTCCTCCTCTCATCCCTGTCTCCTCTCCTCCTCTCAACCATGTATCTTCTCCTCCTCTCTCTTCTCCTCTCATCCCTGTCTCCTCTCCTCCTCTCCTCTCATTCCCATCTCTCCTCCTCTCTCTTCTCCTCTCATCCCTGTCTCCTCTCCTCTCCTACAGGGGAAGTCTCTCCAGAGATTCAAGAAGAAGTTGAGAGAAGCTGTCCTCATAGCAACACAAGCCCAGAGTATTCCACTCAAGGTTCAATCCGTCTATCTATCTATCTATTATATCTGTCCATCCAAATCTCATTTTATTTGTCACATGTTTCGTAAACAGAAGGTGTCGACTAAAAGTGAAATGCTTACCTATGGGTCATCTTCAAACAGAGTTAAAGATGAAGATATATATACAGTGCCTTCGGAAGGTGTTTTAGACCCCTTTTCCACATGTTGTTACTTTACAGCCATATTCCAAAATGTACATGAAAAAAATCCCCTCATCAATCTACACACAATACCCCATAATGACATCACAATACCCCATAATGACATCACAATAACCCATAATGACATCACAATACCCCATAATGACACAGCAAAAACAGGTTTTTAGACATCGAGACATTACAACCTCAAGTCTTCTTGGGAATGACACTACAACCTTGGCACACCTGTATTTGGGGAGTTTCTCCCATTCTTCTCTGCAGATCCTCTCAAGCTCTGTCACGTTGGATGGGGAGCGTTGATACACAGCTATTTTCAGGTCTCTCCAGAGATGTTCGATCGGGTTCAAGTCAGGGCTCTGGCTGGGCCACTCAAGGACATTCAGAGACTTGTCCCAAAGCCACTCCTGCGTTGTCTTGGCTACAAATAACATGGCTGTATACACGGGATACCAGTTCAGTGCAAATAACATGGCGATATACACGGGATACCAGTTCAGTACAAATAACATGGCGATATACACGGGATACCAGTTCAGTACAAATAACATGGCTATATACACGGGATACCAGTTCAGTACAAATAACATGGCGATATACACGGGATACCAGTTCAGTACAAATAACATGGCGATATACACGGGATACCAGTTCAGTACAAATAACATGGCTATATACACGAGATACCAGTTCCAAGGCAATGTGCAGGGGTACAAGCTAATTATATATACATATAAGTAGGGGTAAGGTGACTAGGCAACAGGCTAGATAATAGACAGTAGCAGCAGTATATGCTGTAGGTAGGGGTAAGGTGACTAGGCAATAGGATAGATAATAGACAGTAGCAGCAGTATACTGTAGGTAGGGGTAAGGTGACTAGGCAACAGGATAGATAATAGACAGTAGCAGCAGTATATGCTGTAGTTAGGGGTAAGGTGACTAGGCAACAGGCTAGATAATAGACAGTAGCAGCAGTATATGCTGTGAGTGTGTGTGGCATCAGTATGCATGTGTGCCCGTGTTATATGTGTGTGTTGGATTGTCACTGTAAGTGTGTGTGGGTAGAGTCCGTGCAAGAGTGTTAGTGCAAAAAAGGAAAATGCATAGGGCCCTATAAAAAGGTTGTTTCGTTTTTCTTTTCAAAATTCAGTTTAGTCCGTTTTGTTTTTCCGGTTTCCATTTTAACAGGCTCTCACGGTTACAATGTCCATGTCCTAATACCCATACTTGCTTCTTAAATAGTAGGCCGTTTGAGTATAAAGTATTATACTATGTTACATTTAAAAAAATATACTATATTTTAAATGGCCGGATGTCATACTCATTTCGGCTTTGACAACAGCTGATAATTACAGGTGGCTAGGTCAACCAGCTGATAATTACAGGTGGCTAGGTCAACCAGCTGATAATTACAGGTGGCTAGGTCAACCAGCTGATAATTACAGGTGGCTAGGTCAACCAGCTGATAATTACAGGTGGCTAGGTCAACCAGCTGATAATTACAGGTGGCTAGGTCAACCAGCTGATAATTACAGGTGGCTAGGTCAACCAGCTGATAATTACAGGTGGCTAGGTCAACCAGCTGATAATTACAGGTGGCTAGGTCAACCAGCTGATAATTACAGGTGGCTAGGTCAACCAGCTGATAATTACAGGTGTCTAGGTCAACCAGCTGATAATTACAAGTGGCTAGGTCAACCAGCTGATAATTACAGGTGGCTAGGTCAACCAGCTGATAATTACAGGTGGCTAGGTCAACCAGCTGATAATTACAGGTGTCTAGGTCAACCAGCTGATAATTACAGGTGGCTAGGTCAACCAGCTGATAATTACAAGTGGCTAGGTCAACCAGCTGATAATTACAGGTGGCTAGGTCAACCAGCTGATAATTACAAGTGGCTAGGTCAACCAGCTGATAATTACAAGTGGCTAGGTCAACCAGCTGATAATTACAGGTGGCTAGGTCAACCAGCTGATAATTACAGGTGGCTAGGTCAACCAGCTGATAATTACAGGTGGCTAGGTCAACCAGCTGATAATTACAGGTGGCTAGGTCAACCAGCTGATGATTACAGGTGGCTAGGTCAACCAGCTGATAATTACAGGTGGCTAGGTCAACCAGCTGATAATTACAGGTGGCTAGGTCAACCAGCTGATGATTACAGGTGGCTAGGTCAACCAGCTGATAATTACAGGTGGCTAGGTCAACCAGCTGATAATTACAGGTGTCTAGGTCAACCAGCTGATAATTACAAGTGGCTAGGTCAACCAGCTGATAATTACAGGTGGCTAGGTCAACCAGCTGATAATTACAGGTGGCTAGGTCAACCAGCTGATAATTACAGGTGTCTAGGTCAACCAGCTGATAATTACAGGTGGCTAGGTCAACCAGCTGATAATTACAAGTGGCTAGGTCAACCAGCTGATAATTACAGGTGGCTAGGTCAACCAGCTGATAATTACAAGTGGCTAGGTCAACCAGCTGATAATTACAAGTGGCTAGGTCAACCAGCTGATAATTACAGGTGGCTAGGTCAACCAGCTGATAATTACAGGTGGCTAGGTCAACCAGCTGATAATTACAGGTGGCTAGGTCAACCAGCTGATAATTACAGGTGGCTAGGTCAACCAGCTGATGATTACAGGTGGCTAGGTCAACCAGCTGATAATTACAGGTGGCTAGGTCAACCAGCTGATAATTACAGGTGGCTAGGTCAACCAGCTGATGATTACAGGTGGCTAGGTCAACCAGCTGATAATTACAGGTGGCTAGGTCAACCAGCTGATAATTACAGGTGTCTAGGTCAACCAGCTGATAATTACAAGTGGCTAGGTCAACCAGCTGATAATTACAGGTGGCTAGGTCAACCAGCTGATAATTACAGGTGGCTAGGTCAACCAGCTGATAATTACAGGTGTCTAGGTCAACCAGCTGATAATTACAGGTGGCTAGGTCAACCAGCTGATAATTACAAGTGGCTAGGTCAACCAGCTGATAATTACAGGTGGCTAGGTCAACCAGCTGATAATTACAAGTGGCTAGGTCAACCAGCTGATAATTACAAGTGGCTAGGTCAACCAGCTGATAATTACAGGTGGCTAGGTCAACCAGCTGATAATTACAGGTGGCTAGGTCAACCAGCTGATAATTACAGGTGGCTAGGTCAACCAGCTGATAATTACAGGTGGCTAGGTCAACCAGCTGATAATTACAGGTGGCTAGGTCAACCAGCTGATAATTACAGGTGGCTAGGTCAACCAGCTGATAATTACAGGTGGCTAGGTCAACCAGCTGATAATTACACGTGGCTAGGTCAACCAGCTGATAATTACAGGTGGCTAGGTCAACCAGCTGATAATTACAGGTGGCTAGGTCAACCAGCTGATAATTATAGGTGGCTAGGTCAACCAATACATCATCACTAGTAGTCTAGTTATAGTTAGATCAACCAATACATCATCATGAGTATCCGAGCTAGAGTTGAGAGTAGTAGCTTGCCGGTCGTCCACATTACAAGCCCTCTGCCTCACTGCCTTCCTTCTGTGTCTTCCATTCCTCTCCAGCTTCAGGTGACTCTTCTATTGATACATGCTTAGGCATTTATCAGACATTTACCTCAAGTTTACTCCCAAATGCGGGTTTGTTCTAAAAAATCTTTGCCGTCGTTCCAAATGCTAGTTACTTATCTAGTTAACGTTGCCTAAAAACAACTACACTCAACTATAGTAAAAGTTCACTTGGTGGGGCTATGTTCAATCCTTTCCGTTTCATATGCGATGTCGTGACTGATGGTGCATTCAAAAATATATTTTTCAAAACAAGCTTGAATTGTTTTGTCAGCTATTTGCTAGGAGGGGGAACTTCCCATTTCATAGCATAAATTAAATTATGTCTGTCCGTTGTTCTATCTATTGTTCTATCTATCTCTATACAGTATATACACTACCATTCAAAAGTTTGGGGTCACTTAGAAATGTCCTTGTTTTTGAAGGAAAATCACTTTTTAATGTTGTAAATAACTACTGTATCTGTAAACGGCTGATTTTTAATTGAATATCTACATAGGCGTACAGAGGAGCATTATCAGCAACCATCAATCCTGTGTTCCAATGACACGATGTGTTAGCTAATCCAAGTTTATCATTTTAAAAGGCTAATTGATCATTAGAAAACCCTTTTGCAATGATGTTAGCACAGATGAAAACTGTTGTTCTGATTAAAGAAGCAATAAAACTTTTATTAGACTAGTTGACTAGTTGAGTATCTGGAGCATCAGCATTTGTGGGTTCGATTACAGGCTCAAAATAGCCAAAAACAATGACCTTTCTTCTGAAACCCTATTCCATGCGAGAAATTGCCAAAAAACTGGAAATCTCGTACAACGCTGTGCACTACTCCCTTCACAGAACAGCGCAAACTGGCTCTAACCAGATTAGAAAGAGGAGTGGGAGGCCCCGGTGCACAACTGAGCAAGAGGACAAGTACATTAGAGTGTCTAGTTTGAGAAACAGACGCCTCACAAGTCCTCAACTGGCAGCTTCATTAAATAGTACCTGCAAAACACCAGTCTCAACGTCAACAGTGAAAGGCGACTCCGGGATGCTGGCCTTCTAGGCAGAGTTCCTCTGTCCAGTGTCTGTGTTCTTTTGCCCATCTTAATCTTTTATTTTTATTGGCCAGTCTGAGAGATGACTTTTTCTTTGCAACTCTGCCTAGAAGGCCAGCTGTCATAGGGGGTTTAAAGGGTGTCTCAAGAGAGTATAGGGGGTTCAAAGGGTGTCTCAACGGAGTATAGGGGGTTTAAAGGGAGTCTCAACAGAGTATAGGGGGTTTAAAGGGTGTCTCAACAGAGTATAGGGGGTTTAAAGGGTGTCTCGAGAGTATAGGGGTTTAAAGTGTGTCTCAACGGAGTATAGGGGGTTTAAAGGGTGTCTCAACAGAGTATAGGGGGTTTAAAGGGTGTCTCAATGGAGTA
Organism: Oncorhynchus masou masou; assembly: GCF_036934945.1. NCBI lineage: Eukaryota > Metazoa > Chordata > Actinopteri > Salmoniformes > Salmonidae > Oncorhynchus > Oncorhynchus masou. The sequence continues at coordinate 65,234,210 of NC_088238.1, read as the reverse complement.
TAGGGGGTTTAAAGGGTGTCTCAACGGAGTATAGGGGGTTTAAAGGGTGTCTCAACCGAGTATAGGGGGTTTAAAGGGTGTCTCACTGGAGTATAGGGGGTTTAAAGGGTGTCTCAACAGAGTATAGGGGTTTAAAGGGTGTCTCAACAGAGTATAGGGGTTCAAAGGGTGTCTCAACGGAGTATAGGGGGTTTAAAGGGTGTCTCAACGGAGTATAGAGGTTCAAAGTGTGTCTCAACGGAGTATAGGGGGTTTAAAGGGTGTCTCAACGGAGTATAGGGGGTTCAAAGGGTGTCTCAATGGAGTATAGGGGGTTCAAAGGGTGTCTCAACGGAGTGTAGGGGGTTCAAAGGGTGTCTCAACGGAGTATAGGGGGTTCAAAGGGTGTCTCTACGGAGTATAGGGGGTTCAAAGGGTGTCTCAACGGAGTATAGGGGGTTCAAAGGGTGTCTCAACAGAGTATAGGGGGCTCAAAGGGTGTCTCAACGGAGTATAGGGGGTTTAAAGGGTGTCTCAACAGAGTATAGGGGGTTTAAAGGGTGTCTCAACAGAGTATAGGGGGTTTAAAGGGTGTCTCAACGGAGTATAGGGGGTTCAAAGGTGTCTCAACGGAGTATAGGGGGTTCAAAGGGTGTCTCAACAGAGTATAGGGGGTTCAAAGGGTGTCTCAACAGAGTATAGGGGTTCAAAGGGTGTCTCAACGGAGTATAGGGGGTTCAAAGGGTGTCTCAACGGAGTATAGGGGGTTCAAAGGGTGTCTCAACGGAGTATAGGGGGTTCAAAGGGTGTCTCAACGGAGTATAGGGGGTTCAAAGGGTGTCTCAACGGAGTATAGGGGGTTCAAAGGGTGTCTCAACGGAGTATAGGGGGTTCAAAGGGTGTCTCAACGGAGTATAGGGGGTTCAAAGGGTGTCTCAACAGAGTATAGGGGTTTAAAGGGTGTCTCAACAGAGTATAGGGGGTTTAAAGGGTGTCTCAACAGAGTATAGCGGGTTTAAAGGGTGTCTCAACAGAGTATAGGGGTTTAAAGGGTGTCTCAACAGAGTATAGGGGTTTAAAGGGTGTCTCAACAGAGTATAGGGGGTTTAAAGGGTGTCTCAACAGAGTATAGGGGTTTAAAGGGTGTCTCAACAGAGTATAGGGGGTTTAAAGGGTGTCTCAACAGAGTATAGGGGTTTAAAGGGTGTCTCAACAGAGTATAGGGGTTTAAAGGGTGTCTCAACAGAGTATAGCGGGTTTAAAGGGTGTCTCAACAGAGTATAGGGGTTTAAAGGGTGTCTCAACAGAGTATAGGGGGTTTAAAGAGTGTCTCAACAGAGTATAGAGGTTTAAAGGGTGTCTCAACGGAGTATAGGTGGTTTAAAGGGTGTCTCAACAGAGTATAGGGGTTTAAAGGGTGTCTCAACAGAGTATAGGGGGTTTAAAGGGTGTCTCAACAGAGTATAGGGGTTTAAAGGGTGTCTCAACAGAGTATAGGGGTTTAAAGGGTGTCTCAACAGAGTATAGGGGTTTAAAGGGTGTCTCAACAGAGTATAGGGGGTTTAAAGGGTGTCTCAACAGAGTATAGGGGGTTTAAAGGGTGTCTCAACAGAGTATAGGGGTTTAAAGGGTGTCTCAACAGAGTATAGGGGTTTAAAGGGTGTCTCAACAGAGTATAGGGGTTTAAAGGGTGTCTCAACAGAGTATAGCGGGTTTAAAGGGTGTCTCAACAGAGTATAGGGGTTTAAAGGGTGTCTCAACAGAGTATAGGGGTTTAAAGGGTGTCTCAACAGAGTATAGGGGGTTTAAAGGGTGTCTCAACAGAGTATAGGGGTTTAAAGGGTGTCTCAACAGAGTATAGGGGTTTAAAGGGTGTCTCAACAGAGTATGGGGGTTTAAAGGGTGTCTCAACAGAGTATAGAGGTTTAAAGGGTGTCTCAACGGAGTATAGGGGGTTTAAAGGGTGTCTCAACAGAGTATAGGGGTTTAAAGGGTGTCTCAACAGAGTATAGGGGGTTTAAAGGGTGTCTCAACAGAGTATAGGGGGTTTAAAGGGTGTCTCAACAGAGTATAGGGGTTTAAAGCGTGTCTCAACAGAGTATAGAGGTTTAAAGGGTGTCTCAACAGAGTATAGGGGGTTTAAAGGGTGTCTCAACAGAGTATAGGGGTTTAAAGGGTGTCTCAACAGAGTATAGGGGGTTTAAAGGGTGTCTCAACAGAGTATAGTGGTTTAAAGGGTGTCTCAACAGAGTATAGGGGGTTTAAAGGGTGTCCGTAGCCTAACCTTTTTACATTTTACCTTCAATGGGATGACGTCAGAGTTAACGTCCCAAAGATGGCATTCAGAATTTTACATCCATTCATTCATTAGTCTCTATTGGTCTGTCAGATTTCTAGTTGGTTGTTACAAGTGCCTGTCACCAGGGGGAGGTATTCAACCTGACAACACACACAGGCCTTCTCCCCTCACATATACACAACACACACCTCACATATACACAACACACACGTCACATATACACAACACACACGTCACATATACACAACACACACGTCACATATACACAACACACACGTCACATATACACAACACACACGTCACATATACAGAACACACACGTCACATATTCTGTCCTCAGTCTCTTGGCCAGTCTGTCTGGAGCTGAAGCAGACTCAGTGTGAGGGTATTGTGTTTCTGTCCTCAGTCTCTTGGCCAGTCTGTCTGGAGCTGAAGCCGACTCAGTGTGAGGGTATTGTGTTTCTGTCCTCAGTCTCTTGGCCAGTCTGTCTGGAGCTGAAGCAGACTCAGTGTGAGGGTATTGTGTTTCTGTCCTCAGTCTCTTGGCCAGTCTGTCTGGAGCTGAAGCCGACTCAGTGTGAGGGTATTGTGTTTCTGTCCTCAGTCTCTTGGCCAGTCTGTCTGGAGCTGAAGCCGACTCAGTGTGAGGGTATTGTGTTTCTGTCCTCAGTCTCTTGGCCAGTCTGTCTGGAGCTGAAGCAGACTCAGTGTGAGGGTATTGTGTTTCTGTCCTCAGTCTCTTGGCCAGCCTGTCTGGAGCTGAAGCAGACTCAGTGTGAGGGTATTGTGTTTCTGTCCTCAGTCTCTTGGCCAGTCTGTCTGGAGCTGAAGCCGACTCAGTGTGAGGGTATTATATTCTGTCCTCAGTCTCTTGGCCAGTCTGTCTGGAGCTGAAGCCGACTCAGTGTGAGGGTATTATATTCTGTCCTCAGTCTCTTGGCCAGCCTGTCTGGAGCTGAAGCAGACTCAGTGTGAGGGTATTGTGTTTCTGTCCTCAGTCTCTTGGCCAGTCTGTCTGGAGCTGAAGCCGACTCAGTGTGAGGGTATTATATTCTGTCCTCAGTCTCTTGGCCAGTCTGTCTGGAGCTGAAGCCGACTCAGTGTGAGGGTATTATATTCTGTCCTCAGTCTCTTGGCCAGTCTGTCTGGAGCTGAAGCCGACTCAGTGTGAGGGTATTGTGTTTCTGTCCTCAGTCTCTTGGCCAGTCTGTCTGGAGCTGAAGCCGACTCAGTGTGAGGGTATTGTGTTTCTGTCCTCAGTCTCTTGGCCAGTCTGTCTGGAGCTGAAGCCGACTCAGTGTGAGGGTATTGTGTTTCTGTCCTCAGTCTCTTGGCCAGTCTGTCTGGAGCTGAAGCAGACTCAGTGTGAGGGTATTATATTCTGTCCTCAGTCTCTTGGCCAGCCTGTCTGGAGCTGAAGCAGACTCAGTGTGAGGGTATTGTGTTTCTGTCCTCAGTCTCTTGGCCAGTCTGTCTGGAGCTGAAGCCGACTCAGTGTGAGGGTATTGTGTTTCTGTCCTCAGTCTCTTGGCCAGTCTGTCTGGAGCTGAAGCAGACTCAGTGTGAGGGTATTATATTCTGTCCTCAGTCTCTTGGCCAGTCTGTCTGGAGCTGAAGCCGACTCAGTGTGAGGGTATTATATTCTGTCCTCAGTCTCTTGGCCAGCCTGTCTGGAGCTGAAGCAGACTCAGTGTGAGGGTATTGTGTTTCTGTCCTCAGTCTCTTGGCCAGTCTGTCTGGAGCTGAAGCCGACTCAGTGTGAGGGTATTATATTCTGTCCTCAGTCTCTTGGCCAGTCTGTCTGGAGCTGAAGCCGACTCAGTGTGAGGGTATTATATTCTGTCCTCAGTCTCTTGGCCAGCCTGTCTGGAGCTGAAGCAGACTCAGTGTGAGGGTATTGTGTTTCTGTCCTCAGTCTCTTGGCCAGTCTGTCTGGAGCTGAAGCCGACTCAGTGTGAGGGTATTATATTCTGTCCTCAGTCTCTTGGCCAGTCTGTCTGGAGCTGAAGCCGACTCAGTGTGAGGGTATTATATTCTGTCCTCAGTCTCTTGGCCAGTCTGTCTGGAGCTGAAGCCGACTCAGTGTGAGGGTATTGTGTTTCTGTCCTCAGTCTCTTGGCCAGTCTGTCTGGAGCTGAAGCCGACTCAGTGTGAGGGTATTGTGTTTCTGTCCTCAGTCTCTTGGCCAGTCTGTCTGGAGCTGAAGCCGACTCAGTGTGAGGGTATTGTGTTTCTGTCCTCAGTCTCTTGGCCAGTCTGTCTGGAGCTGAAGCAGACTCAGTGTGAGGGTATTGTGTTTCTGTCCTCAGTCTCTTGGCCAGTCTGTCTGGAGCTGAAGCAGACTCAGTGTGAGGGTATTGTGTTTCTGTCCTCAGTCTCTTGGCCAGTCTGTCTGGAGCTGAAGCCGACTCAGTGTGAGGGTATTGTGTTTCTGTCCTCAGTCTCTTGGCCAGTCTGTCTGGAGCTGAAGCCGACTCAGTGTGAGGGTATTGTGTTTCTGTCCTCAGTCTCTTGGCCAGTCTGTCTGGAGCTGAAGCCGACTCAGTGTGAGGGTATTGTGTTTCTGTCCTCAGTCTCTTGGCCAGTCTGTCTGGAGCTGAAGCCGACTCAGTGTGAGGGTATTGTGTTTCTGTCCTCAGTCTCTTGGCCAGTCTGTCTGGAGCTGAAGCCGACTCAGTGTGAGGGTATTGTGTTTCTGTCCTCAGTCTCTTGGCCAGTCTGTCTGGAGCTGAAGCAGACTCAGTGTGAGGGTATTATATTCTGTCCTCAGTCTCTTGGCCAGTCTGTCTGGAGCTGAAGCCGACTCAGTGTGAGGGTATTATATTCTGTCCTCAGTCTCTTGGCCAGCCTGTCTGGAGCTGAAGCAGACTCAGTGTGAGGGTATTGTGTTTCTGTCCTCAGTCTCTTGGCCAGTCTGTCTGGAGCTGAAGCCGACTCAGTGTGAGGGTATTATATTCTGTCCTCAGTCTCTTGGCCAGTCTGTCTGGAGCTGAAGCCGACTCAGTGTGAGGGTATTATATTCTGTCCTCAGTCTCTTGGCCAGCCTGTCTGGAGCTGAAGCAGACTCAGTGTGAGGGTATTGTGTTTCTGTCCTCAGTCTCTTGGCCAGTCTGTCTGGAGCTGAAGCCGACTCAGTGTGAGGGTATTATATTCTGTCCTCAGTCTCTTGGCCAGTCTGTCTGGAGCTGAAGCCGACTCAGTGTGAGGGTATTATATTCTGTCCTCAGTCTCTTGGCCAGTCTGTCTGGAGCTGAAGCCGACTCAGTGTGAGGGTATTGTGTTTCTGTCCTCAGTCTCTTGGCCAGTCTGTCTGGAGCTGAAGCCGACTCAGTGTGAGGGTATTGTGTTTCTGTCCTCAGTCTCTTGGCCAGTCTGTCTGGAGCTGAAGCCGACTCAGTGTGAGGGTATTGTGTTTCTGTCCTCAGTCTCTTGGCCAGTCTGTCTGGAGCTGAAGCAGACTCAGTGTGAGGGTATTGTGTTTCTGTCCTCAGTCTCTTGGCCAGTCTGTCTGGAGCTGAAGCAGACTCAGTGTGAGGGTATTGTGTTTCTGTCCTCAGTCTCTTGGCCAGTCTGTCTGGAGCTGAAGCCGACTCAGTGTGAGGGTATTGTGTTTCTGTCCTCAGTCTCTTGGCCAGTCTGTCTGGAGCTGAAGCAGACTCAGTGTGAGGGTATTATATTCTGTCCTCAGTCTCTTGGCCAGCCTGTCTGGAGCTGAAGCAGACTCAGTGTGAGGGTATTGTGTTTCTGTCCTCAGTCTCTTGGCCAGTCTGTCTGGAGCTGAAGCCGACTCAGTGTGAGGGTATTGTGTTTCTGTCCTCAGTCTCTTGGCCAGTCTGTCTGGAGCTGAAGCAGACTCAGTGTGAGGGTATTATATTCTGTCCTCAGTCTCTTGGCCAGTCTGTCTGGAGCTGAAGCCGACTCAGTGTGAGGGTATTATATTCTGTCCTCAGTCTCTTGGCCAGCCTGTCTGGAGCTGAAGCAGACTCAGTGTGAGGGTATTGTGTTTCTGTCCTCAGTCTCTTGGCCAGTCTGTCTGGAGCTGAAGCCGACTCAGTGTGAGGGTATTATATTCTGTCCTCAGTCTCTTGGCCAGTCTGTCTGGAGCTGAAGCCGACTCAGTGTGAGGGTATTATATTCTGTCCTCAGTCTCTTGGCCAGCCTGTCTGGAGCTGAAGCAGACTCAGTGTGAGGGTATTGTGTTTCTGTCCTCAGTCTCTTGGCCAGTCTGTCTGGAGCTGAAGCCGACTCAGTGTGAGGGTATTATATTCTGTCCTCAGTCTCTTGGCCAGTCTGTCTGGAGCTGAAGCCGACTCAGTGTGAGGGTATTATATTCTGTCCTCAGTCTCTTGGCCAGTCTGTCTGGAGCTGAAGCCGACTCAGTGTGAGGGTATTGTGTTTCTGTCCTCAGTCTCTTGGCCAGTCTGTCTGGAGCTGAAGCCGACTCAGTGTGAGGGTATTGTGTTTCTGTCCTCAGTCTCTTGGCCAGTCTGTCTGGAGCTGAAGCCGACTCAGTGTGAGGGTATTGTGTTTCTGTCCTCAGTCTCTTGGCCAGTCTGTCTGGAGCTGAAGCAGACTCAGTGTGAGGGTATTGTGTTTCTGTCCTCAGTCTCTTGGCCAGTCTGTCTGGAGCTGAAGCAGACTCAGTGTGAGGGTATTGTGTTTCTGTCCTCAGTCTCTTGGCCAGTCTGTCTGGAGCTGAAGCCGACTCAGTGTGAGGGTATTGTGTTTCTGTCCTCAGTCTCTTGGCCAGTCTGTCTGGAGCTGAAGCCGACTCAGTGTGAGGGTATTGTGTTTCTGTCCTCAGTCTCTTGGCCAGTCTGTCTGGAGCTGAAGCCGACTCAGTGTGAGGGTATTGTGTTTCTGTCCTCAGTCTCTTGGCCAGTCTGTCTGGAGCTGAAGCCGACTCAGTGTGAGGGTATTGTGTTTCTGTCCTCAGTCTCTTGGCCAGTCTGTCTGGAGCTGAAGCCGACTCAGTGTGAGGGTATTGTGTTTCTGTCCTCAGTCTCTTGGCCAGTCTGTCTGGAGCTGAAGCAGACTCAGTGTGAGGGTATTATATTCTGTCCTCAGTCTCTTGGCCAGTCTGTCTGGAGCTGAAGCCGACTCAGTGTGAGGGTATTATATTCTGTCCTCAGTCTCTTGGCCAGCCTGTCTGGAGCTGAAGCAGACTCAGTGTGAGGGTATTGTGTTTCTGTCCTCAGTCTCTTGGCCAGTCTGTCTGGAGCTGAAGCCGACTCAGTGTGAGGGTATTATATTCTGTCCTCAGTCTCTTGGCCAGTCTGTCTGGAGCTGAAGCCGACTCAGTGTGAGGGTATTATATTCTGTCCTCAGTCTCTTGGCCAGCCTGTCTGGAGCTGAAGCAGACTCAGTGTGAGGGTATTGTGTTTCTGTCCTCAGTCTCTTGGCCAGTCTGTCTGGAGCTGAAGCCGACTCAGTGTGAGGGTATTATATTCTGTCCTCAGTCTCTTGGCCAGTCTGTCTGGAGCTGAAGCCGACTCAGTGTGAGGGTATTATATTCTGTCCTCAGTCTCTTGGCCAGTCTGTCTGGAGCTGAAGCCGACTCAGTGTGAGGGTATTGTGTTTCTGTCCTCAGTCTCTTGGCCAGTCTGTCTGGAGCTGAAGCCGACTCAGTGTGAGGGTATTGTGTTTCTGTCCTCAGTCTCTTGGCCAGTCTGTCTGGAGCTGAGCTCAGTGTGAGGGTATTGTGTTTCTGTCCTCAGTCTCTTGGCCAGTCTGTCTGGAGCTGAAGCAGACTCAGTGTGAGGGTATTGTGTTTCTGTCCTCAGTCTCTTGGCCAGTCTGTCTGGAGCTGAAGCAGACTCAGTGTGAGGGTATTGTGTTTCTGTCCTCAGTCTCTTGGCCAGTCTGTCTGGAGCTGAAGCCGACTCAGTGTGAGGGTATTGTGTTTCTGTCCTCAGTCTCTTGGCCAGTCTGTCTGGAGCTGAAGCCGACTCAGTGTGAGGGTATTATATTCTGTCCTCAGTCTCTTGGCCAGTCTGTCTGGAGCTGAAGCCGACTCAGTGTGAGGGTATTGTGTTTCTGTCCTCAGTCTCTTGGCCAGTCTGTCTGGAGCTGAAGCCGACTCAGTGTGAGGGTATTATATTCTGTCCTCAGTCTCTTGGCCAGTCTGTCTGGAGCTGAAGCCGACTCAGTGTGAGGGTATTGTGTTTCTGTCCTCAGTCTCTTGGCCAGTCTGTCTGGAGCTGAAGCCGACTCAGTGTGAGGGTATTGTGTTTCTGTCCTCAGTCTCTTGGCCAGTCTGTCTGGAGCTGAAGCCGACTCAGTGGAAAGTGCTATATCAGCCATATGCTGCACTCACAGTTTTGTATTGCTATCCTTGTGGGGACAAAATAATTGATTTCCATGCAAAACTCTATTGTTCCTAACCATTACCCTAAACTTCACCCTAAACCCTACTCCTAACCCTAACCTTAACCCTACCTATCCCCTACTCCTAACCCGAACCTTAATTCTAACCCTAACCCTTAAAATCCCTAATCCTAAAACTATACCTATCCCCTACTCCTAACCCTAACCTTAATTCTAACCCTAACCCTTAAAACCCCTAAGCCTAAAATATAATTTTTCCTTTTGGGGACCGGCAAAATGTCCCCACTTGTCTGAATTTTTCTTGTTTTTGCTATCCTTGTGAGGACCTCTGGTATCCACAAAAATAGTAAATCAAAAACGCAGACACACACTGTCTCAGCCACATTCTCACATATACTTTCGGAAAGGTGTTCAGAGCCCTTGACCTTTTCCACATTTTGTTACGTTACAGCCTTATTCTAAAATGGATTAAATAGTTGTTCTTTTCCCCCCATCAATCTAAACACAATACCCCATTATGTCAAAGCAAAAACAGGATTTTAGAGATTTTTGTAAATGTATAAAAACTAAAGGAAATATCACATTTACAAACAGTACCAGTCAAAAGTTTGGAAACACCTACTCAACTCAATCTAGGGTTTTTCTTTATTTTTTACTATTTTCTACATTGTAGAATAATATTGAAGACATCAAAACTATTAAATAACACATATGGAATCATGTTGTAACCTAAAAAGTATTAAACAAATCAAAATATAATTTATATTTGAGATTCTTCAAAGTAGACACCCTTTGCCTTGATGACAGCTTTGCACTCATGGCATTCTCTCAACCAGCTTCATGAGGTCACCTGGAATGCATTTCAATTAACAGGTGTTTCTTGTTAATTTGTGGAATTTCTTTCCTTAAAGCTTTTGACGCAATCAGTTGTGTTGTGATAAGGTAGGGGTGGTATACAGAAGATAGCCCTATTTGGTAAAATACCAAGTCCATATTATGGTAAGAACTACTCAAATAAGCAAAGAGAAACGACAGTCCATTATGACTTTAAAACATGAAGGTCAGTCAATCCGGAAAATGTCAAGAACAGTTTCTTCAAGTGCAGTCGCAAAAACCATCAAGCGCTATGATAAAACTGGCTCTCATGATGCTCCACAGGAAAGGAAGACCCAGAGTTACCTCTCCTGCAGAGGACAAGTTCATTAGAGTTAACAGCAACTCAGATTGCAGCCAAAATAAATAATTCACAGAGTTCAAGTAACAGACATCTCAACATCAACTGTTCAGAGGAGACTGCGTGAATCAGGCCTTCATGGTTGAATTTCTGCAAAGAAACCACTAATAAAGGACACCAATAATAAGAAGAGACTTGCTTGGACCAAGAAACACGAGCAATGGACATTAGACCAGTGGAAATCTGTCCTTTGATCCAAATTGGAGATTTTTGGTTCCAAGCGCCATGTTTTTGTGAACAGATGATCTCCGCATGTGTGGTTCCCACCGTGAAGCATGGAGGAGGAGGTGATGTTGTGTTTTTTGTTGTTGTTGGTGAATCACTTTGTGATTTATTTACAATTCAAGGCTCACTTAACCAACATGGCTGCCACAACATTCTGCAGAGATACGCCATCCCATCTGTTTTGTGCTTAGTGGGACTATCATTTGTTTTTCAACAGGACAATGACCCAAATCACACCTCTAGGCTGTGTAAGGGCTATTTGACCAAGAAGGAGAGTGATGGAGGGCTGCATCAGATGACCTGGCCTCCACAATCACCCAACCTCAACCCAAGTGAGATGGTTTGGGATGAGTTGGACCGCAGAGTGAAGGAAAAGCAGCCAACAAGTGCTCAGCATATGTGGGAACTCCTTCAAGGCTGTTTGAAAAGCATTCCTCATGAAGCTGGTTGAGAGAATGCCAAGAGTGTGAAAAGCTGTCATCGAGGCAGCTGTGCTATTGACTTGTTAATTGTTTACTCCATGTGTATCTCTGTGTTGTTTGTGTCGCACTGCTTTGCTTTATCTTGGCCAGGTCGCAGTTGTAAATGAGAACTTGTTCTCAACTAGCCGATAAAGGTGGGGGAAAAAATGGAGAGAAAAAATAAAAGGCAAAGGGTGGCTACTTTGAAGAATCTCAAATACAAAATCTATTTTGATTTGTTTAACACTTTTTTGGTTACTACATGATTCCATATGTGTTATTTCATTGTATTGATGTCTTCACTATAATTCTACAATGTAGAAAATAGTACAAATAAAGAAAAGCCCTGGAATGAGTAGATGTCCTAACTTTTGACTGGTAAGTCTTCAGACCCAGCAAATGCAGCAAATACAGCCTCAAGTCTTTTTTAGATATGCTTGGCACACCTGTATTTGTTGAGTTTCTCTCATTCTTCTCTGCAGATCCTCTCCTCTTCAGGCCAAAGAGTTCAATCTTTGTTTCATCAGACCAGAGAATCTTGTTTCTCATGGTCAGAGTCCTTTAGGTGCTTTTTGGCAAACACCAAACGGGCTGTCATGTGCCTTTTACTGAGGAGTTGCTTCCGTCTGGCCACTCTACCATAAAGGCCTGATTGGTGGAGTGCTGCAGAGATGGTTGACCTTCTGGAAGGTTCTCCCATCTACACAGAGAAACTCTGTAGATTCTCCACAGAGGAACTCTGAAGCTCTGTCAGTGTGACCATCGGATTCTTGGTCACCTCCCTGAACAAGGCCCTTCTCCCCCGATTTCTCAATTTGGCCGGGCAGCCAGCTCTAGGAAGAGTCTTGTTCCAAACTTCTTCCATTTACAAATGATGGAGGCCACTGTGTTCTCGGGGACCTTCAATGCTGCAGAAATGTTTAGTCACCCTTCCCCAGATCTGTGCCTTGACACCATCCTGTCTCTGAGCTCTACAGACAATTCCTTCGACCTCATGGCTTGGTTTTTGCTCTGACATGCACTGTCAACTGTGGGACCTTATATAGACAGGTGCTGCTTTTCCAATCATGTCCAATCAATTGATTTTACCACAGATGGACTCCAACCAAGTTGTAGAAACATCTCAAGGATGATCAATGGAAACAGGATGCAGCTGAGCTCAATTTCGAGTCTCATATCAAAGGGTCTGAATAATGTTTTTTTAAACTTTTTATACATTTGCAAACATTTCTAAAAACCTGTTTTTGCTTTGTCATTATGGGGCATTGTGTGTAGATTGATGATGGAAAATGTTTTATTTAATCCATTTTAGAGTTGTTAGGGCTGTAACGTAACAAAATGTGGAAACGAGGAAGGAGTCTGAATACTTTCCGAAGGCACTGTATCCACTGCAATTATTCACTTTGTTTGTGTGTGTTGCTTAATAAACATATGCCCTTCCTTCTCTCCACTCTCTCTCTACTCTCTCTCTGTCTCTCTCTGTCTGTTTCTCTGTCTCTCTATCTCTCTCTACTCTCTCTCTCTACTCTCTCTCTGTCTCTCTCTGTCTGTTTATCTGTCTCTCTATCTCTCTCTACTCTCTCTGTCTCTCTCTACTCTCTCTCCACTCTCTTTCTCTCTCTCTCTCTCTCTACTCTTTCTCTGTCTCTCTCTGTCTGTTTCTCTGTCTCTCTATCTCTCTCTACTCTCTCTGTCTCTCTACTCTCTTTCTCTGTCTCTCTCTACTCTCTCTATCTTTCTCTCTCTCTCTGTTTCTTTGTCTGTCTCTGTCTCTCTCTCTACTCTCTCTCTCTCTCTCTCTCTCTGTCTCAGAGGAGGTTGTCTAGGTTTGGGTTCTGGACTCAACAAACATCAGACAGAGAGAGGTCAGAGGACAGCGACATTGCCGGTACACACAATACTTCACAAATACTATACACACACACACACTGAAGTTACTACAGGCTCCTTTAAAAGGTTCCAAGAATGCCTTGTTGTAGCTACAGCTGGGGTCTGTTTGAAAAGACTATAGGCCATAAGTGACTTCTAAATTAAATGTGTTCATTCATGAGGAGCTGCAACTCTTGTTGTTGTGGGATATAGAGGTGATGGAGATGCTTCTGGACCATGAAAAGAGCAGGAGGTCAGCATACGTCAGAAACAAGGTAAGCACGACTCCTGTGTCTTCCACACACTCTCTCTCTCTCTCTCTCTCTCTCTACTCTCTGTCTCTCTCTCTCTCTACTCTCTGTCTCTCTCTACTCTCTCTCACTCTCTCTCTCTCTCTCTCTCTCTACTCTCTCTCTCTCTACTCTCTCTCTCTCTCTGTCTCTGAGCTGGTTTGACTAAATCCAAGTGTATAATTCATGTGTGTGTTCCTCAGAAGTCAGCTGTGGTGAATGCTGCTAAGAGACGGAGTGAAAGAGAGCAGAGTGGTGAGTGTGCAGGGTTTACTTCCACCCTAACACTAAAACAGAACACTGAGTCGGTCTGATGATGTCATCATGGTTCTCACCATCAGAGCCCAGAAAGAAAACCATGAAACAAGGAGGAAAGAGAGAAGGGAGGAGAGATGACGAGACTGAAGGGAGGAGAGAAGACGAGACTGAAGGGAGGAGAGAAGACGAGACTAAAGGGAGGAGAGAAGGAGAGCAGCTTGGAATAAAAAGACCAGGCGAGAAGGAGGAGGGAGTGTTCAATAGACTAAAGCCTGTAAAGAATAATAAGTCAGGTGTGTGTCTCTCTCCCTCTTCTCTCTTTCTCAACTCTAAACTAATCAAGTCTCTCTCACAGAGCCAATTGGAGGGGACCTGAACGAGGGAGGAAAAGGAGTGAGAGAGAAAAGAGGAGAGGAAGGTAAGAAGAGAGTGATGACTCCCTGGCTCTCCAAACTAAAGAAAGGCAGCGCGACCACAGCCAGACCAGGTGACTTCTACTTCTACAGTACTGACCACGTTAGTTACCTAGCAACAACCTGTAGCTGTCTGAATGACATCTAACCTCTGATCCCCCATAGCCTCTCCACCCAGCAAAGACCAGACTGTACTAGAGAGAGAGGAGAAGAGAGAAGGAGTGGAGGAGAAGAGAGAGGGAGACGGGGTAGAGGAGGAAAGAGCGAAAGAGACCAGTAAAGGAGAAGAAAGGATGGAACTGAGAGAGGAGAGAAGCCTGGAAGAGGAAGAGAAGGAGGAGGAAGAGGGACATGAGTCTGATATATCTGTTGAGGAGGAAGGGAGAGAAACAGGAGAGGGAGGAGAGGAACAACAGATCAAGAAAAAGGAGGGGAAGGAGTTTGTACAGTCTGTGTTTGTCGGGGAGGGAGGAGAGGATGATTTCCTAGATGAAGACATGGAGATTCTGGGCTGCAGAGAGGAAGTGATGAAGAGACTAGCTCAGGAACCTATTCAGGAAGAGGAGGATGACTTCTCTCTCATGCTGTTTGAGGAGGAGTAGAGAGAGGGAGGGAAGAGGAGGATGACTTCTCTATCATGCTGTTTGAGGAGGAGTAGAGAGAGGGAGGGAAGAGGAGGATGACTTCTCTGTCATGCTGTTTGAGGAGGAGTAGAGAGAGGGAGGGAAGAGGAGGATTACTTCTCTATCATGCTGTTTGAGGAGGAGTAGAGAGAGGGAGGGAAGAGGAGGATGACTTCTCTATCATGCTGTTTGAGGA